>NC_088213.1:5779493-5826993 GCF_036934945.1 Oncorhynchus masou masou | reverse complement strand
TAGTTAGTTCCTCTGCCAATCACCAGACTAATTCAGAGGCCCAGTTAGTTAGTTCCTCTGCCAATCAACAGACTAATTCAGAGGCCCAGTTAGTTAGTTACTCTGCCAATCACCAGACTAATTCAGAGGCCCAGTTAGTTAGTTCCTCTGCCAATCACCAGACTAATTCAGAGGCCCAGTTAGTTAGTTACTCTGCCAATCACCAGACTAATTCAGAGGCCCAGTTAGTTAGTTCCTCTGCCAATCACCAGACTAAATCAGAGACCCAGTTAGTTAGTTACTCTGCCAATCACCAGACTAATTCAGAGGCCCAGTTAGTTAGTTCCTCTGCCAATCACCAGACTAATTCAGAGGCCCAGTTAGTTAGTTCCTCTGCCAATCACCAGAACTAATGCTTGATTCCTTCCTTTCTATTGCCGACTCAGATCTCAGTGAGTTAGGCTTGTATCCCAAAGGGCACCCTGTTCCCTACGTAGTGGACAAGTCCTATATACTGTGCTTGCTGAAGAGCAGGGCAGGCTGGGTATTGATCTTAGACACTCTTTGATCCGTCTGCATTGGTACAGTAAGGTGAGTCCCAAATGGCACCCTATACCCTACACAGTGCACTCCTCCAGGGCTCTTTTCAAAAGTAGTGCACTATGTAGGGTATAGTTTACCATTTGGAACCTAGGCCTATATAAAACTGGTTTGGCTAAGCTCCCTTCCTCTCTAATTGAATGAATAGAAACATCATTTCCCAGGTCTGAAATCTGAGTTTGTAAATGAAAGGCCGTGTCTTCAGGATGAATTCTCCCTCTGTGTCTCAGCTGGTTCTCTTTCCTTTAGAAGAGGATGTGTCCTCAGGTAGAGGGGGTTTGGTGCCTCTGCTCTACAGAGGTACGGCATCATACAGGCCCACATTACAACCTATTCTAGTGGACTACTTCTGACCAGAGCTTAATGGGCCCTGGTCAACAGTAGGAATAGGGCTCTGGTTTAAAGTAGTGCACTATGTAGGGAATAGGGCTCTGGTCAACAGTAGTGCACTATCTAGGGAATAGGGCTCTGATCTAAAGTAGTGCACTATGTAGGGAATAGGGCTCTGATCTAAAGTAGTGCACTATGTAGGGAATAGGGCTCTGGTCAACAGTAGTGCACTATCTAGGGAATAGGGCTCTGATCTAAAGTAGTGCACTATGTAGGGAATAGGGCTCTGATCTAAAGTAGTGCACTATGTAGGGAATAGGGCTCTGATCTAAAGTAGTGCACTATCTAGGGAATAGGGCTCTGATCTAAAGTAGTGCACTATGTAGGGAATAGGGCTCTGGTCAACAGTAGTGCACTATGTAGGGAATAGGGCTCTGGTCTAAAGTAGTGCACTATGTAGGGAATAGGGCTCTGGTCTATACTAGTACACTATGTAGGGAATAGAGTCCCATTCGAGTTTATCATCTTGTTTAGACAGCACCACCACTCTCTATCAGACAACACCACCACTCTATATCAGACAGCACAACCACTCTATATCAGACACCACCACCACTCTATATCAGACAGCACCACAATATATCAGACAGCACCACCACTCTATATCAGACAGCACCACCACTCTATATCAGACAGCACCACCACCACTCTATAGCAGTCAACACCACCACCACTCTTTTTTCTGACAGCACCACCATTCTATATCAGACAGCACCACCATTCTATATCAGACAGCACCACCACTCTATATCAGACAGCACCACCATTCTATATCAGACAGCACCACCACCACTCTAATCAGACAGCACCACCACTCTGTCAGACAGCACCACCACTCTATATCAGACAGCAGCACCACTCTATATCAGACAACACCACCACTCTATATCAGACAGCACAACCACTCTATATCAGACACCACCACCACTCTATATCAGACAGCACCACAATATATCAGACAGCACCACCACTCTATATCAGACAGCACCACCACTCTATATCAGACAGCACCACCACCACTCTATAGCAGTCAACACCACCACCACTCTTTTTTCTGACAGCACCACCATTCTATATCAGACAGCACCACCATTCTATATCAGACAGCACCACCACTCTATATCAGACAGCACCACCATTCTATATCAGACAGCACCACCACCACTCTAATCAGACAGCACCACCACTCTGTCAGACAGCACCACCACTCTATATCAGACAGCAGCACCACTCTATATCAGACAGCACCACCACTCTATATCAGACAGCACCACCACTCTGTATCAGACAGCACACCACCACTCTATATCAGACAACACCACCACCACTCTATATCAGACAGCACCACTACTCTATATCAGACAACACCACCACTCTATATCAGACAGCACCAACACTCTATATCAGACAGCACACCACCACTCTATATCAGACAACACCACCACCACTCTATATCAGACAGCACCACTACTCTATATCAGACAGCACCACCACTCTATATCAGACAGCACCACCACTCTATATCAGACAGCACCAACACTCTATATCAGACAGCACCACCACTCTATATCAGACAGCACCACCACTCTATATCAGACAGCACCACCACTCTATATCAGACAACACCACCACTCTATATCAGACAGCACCACCACTCTATATCAGAGAGCACCACCACTCTATATCAGACAGCACCACCATTCTATATCAGACAGCACCACCACTCTATATCAGACAGCACCACCACTCTATATCAGACAGCACCACCACTCTATATCAGACAGCACCACCACTCTATATCAGACAACACCACCACCACTCTATATCAGACAACAGCACCACCACTCTATATCAGAGAGCACCACCACTCTATATCAGAGAGCACCACCACTCTATATCAGACAACACCACCACCACTCTATATTCAGACAACACCACCACCACTCTATATCAGACAACAGCACCACCACTCTATATCAGAGAGCACCACCACTCTATATCAGAGAGAACCACCACTCTATATCAAACAGCACCACCACTCTATTTCAGACAACACCACCACTCTATATCAGACAACACCACTATTCTATATCAGACAGCACCACCATCATTCTATATCAGACAGCACCACCACCACTCTATATCTGACAGCACCACCACTCTATATCAGAGAGCACCACCACTCTATATCAGACAGCACCACCACTCTGTCAGACTGCACCACGACCACTCTATATCTGACAGCACCACCACTCTATATCTGACAGCACCACCACTCTATATCAGAGAGCACCACCACTCTATATCAGACAGCACCACCACTCTGTCAGACTGCACCACCACTCTGCCCCCCCCCCTCCCTCCAGACTCACTCTGTCCGTGTGTGTTTGTCCCCCCCCTCCCTCCAGACTCACTCTGTCTGTGTGTGTTTGTCCCCCCTCCAGACTCACTCTGTCTGTGTGTGTTTGTCCCCCCCTCCAGACTCACTCTGTCTGTGTGTGTTTGTCCCCCCCCCCTCCAGACTCACTCTGTCTGTGTGTGTTTGTCCCCCCTCCAGACTCACTCTGTCTGTGTGTGTTTGTCCCCCCCCTCCAGACTCACTCTGTCTGTGTGTGTTTGTCCCCTCCAGACTCACTCTGTCTGTGTGTTTTTGTCCCCCCTCCAGACTCACTCTGTCTGTGTGTGTTTGTCCCCCCTCCAGACTCACTCTGTCTGTGTGTGTTTGTCCCCTCCAGACTCACTCTGTCTGTGTGTTTTTGTCCCCCCCCTCCAGACTCACTCTGTCTGTGTGTTTTGTCCCCCCTCCAGACTCACTCTGTCTGTGTGTTTTTGTCCCCCCCTCCAGACTCACTCTGTCTGTGTGTGTTTGTCCCCCCTCCAGACTCACTCTGTCTGTGTGTGTTTGTCCCCCCCTCCAGACTCACTCTGTCTGTGTGTGTTTGTCCCCCCCTCCAGACTCACTCTGTCTGTGTGTGTTTGTCCCCCCTCCAGACTCACTCTGTCTGTGTGTGTTTGTCCCCCCTCCAGACTCACTCTGTCTGTGTGTGTTTGTCCCCCCTCCAGACTCACTCTGTCTGTGTGTGTTTGTCCCCCCTCCAGACTCACTCTGTCTGTGTGTGTTTGTCCCCCCCTCCAGACTCACTCTGTCTGTGTGTGTTTGTCCCCCCTCCAGACTCACTCTGTCTGTGTGTGTTTGTCTCCCCCTCCAGACTCACTCTGTCTGTGTGTGTTTGCCCCCCTCCAGACTCACTCTGTCTGTGTGTGTTTGTCCCCCCTCCAGACTCACTCTGTCTGTGTGTGTTTGTCTCCCCCTCCAGACTCACTCTGTCTGTGTGTGTTTGCCCCCCCTCCAGACTCACTCTGTCTGTGTGTGTTTGCCCCCCTCCAGACTCACTCTGTCTGTGTGTGTTTGTCCCCTCCAGACTCACTCTGTCTGTGTGTGTTTGCCCCCCTCCAGACTCACTCTGTCTGTGTGTGTTTGCCCCCCCTCCAGACTCACTCTGTCTGTGTGTGTTTGTCCCCCCCTCCAGACTCACTCTGTCTGTGTGTGTTTGTCCCCCCTCCAGACTCACTCTGTCTGTGTGTGTTTGCCCCCCCTCCAGACTCACTCTGTCTGTGTGTGTTTGTCCCCCCCCCCTCCAGACTCACTCTGTCTGTGTGTGTTTGTCCCCCTCCAGACTCACTCTGTCTGTGTATGTTTGTCCCCCCCTCCAGACTCACTCTGTCTGTGTGTGTTTTACCCCCCCCTCCAGACTCACTCTGTCTGTGTGTGTTTGTCCCCCCCTCCAGACTCACTCTGTCTGTGTGTGTTTGCCCCCCCTCCAGACTCACTCTGTCTGTGTGTGTTTGTCCCCCCTCCAGACTCACTCTGTCTGTGTGTGTTTGTCCCCCCTCCAGACTCACTCTGTCTGTGTGTGTTTGTCCCCCCCTCCAGACTCACTCTGTCTGTGTGTGTTTGCCCCCTCCAGACTCACTCTGTCTGTGTGTGTTTGCCCCCCTCCAGACTCACTCTGTCTGTGTGTGTTTGTCCCCCCCTCCAGACTCACTCTGTCTGTGTGTGTTTGTCCCCCCTCCAGACTCACTCTGTCTGTCTGTGTTTATCCCCCCCTCCAGACTCACTCTGTCTGTCTGTGTTTATCCCCCCTCCAGACTCACTCTGTCTGTGTGTGTTTGCCCCCTCCAGACTCACTCTGTCCGTGTGTGTTTGTCCCCCCTCCAGACTCACTCTGTCTGTGTGTGTTTTGTCCCCCCCCTCCAGACTCACTCTGTCTGTGTGTGTTTGTCCCCCTCCAGACTCACTCTGTCTGTGTGTGTTTGTCCCCCCTCCAGACTCACTCTGTCTGTCTGTGTTTATCCCCCCTCCAGACTCACTCTGTCTGTGTGTGTTTGCCCCCCTCCAGACTCACTCTGTCCGTGTGTGTTTGTCCCCCCTCCAGACTCACTCTGTCTGTGTGTGTTTGTCCCCCCTCCAGACTCACTCTGTCTGTGTGTGTTTGTCCCCCCCTCCAGACTCACTCTGTCTGTGTGTGTTTGTCCCCCTCCAGACTCACTCTGTCTGTGTGTGTTTGTCCCCCTCCAGACTCACTCTGTCTGTGTGTGTTTGACTCCCCCCCCCCTCCAGACTCACTCTGTCTGTGTGTGTTTGTCCCCCCTCCAGACTCACTCTGTCTGTGTGTGTTTGTCCCCCTCCAGACTCACTCTGTCTGTGTGTGTTTGTCCCCCCTCCAGACTCACTCTGTCTGTGTGTGTTTGTCCCCCTCCAGACTCACTCTGTCTGTGTGTGTTTGTCCCCCCCTCCAGACTCACTCTGTCTGTGTGTGTTTGTCCCCCCTCCAGACTCACTCTGTCTGTGTGTGTTTGTCCCCCCTCCAGACTCACTCTGTCTGTGTGTGTTTGTCCCCCTCCAGACTCACTCTGTCTGTGTGTGTTTGTCCCCCCCTCCAGACTCACTCTGTCTGTGTGTGTTTGTCCCCCCTCCAGACTCACTCTGTCTGTGTGTGTTTGTCCCCCCCCTCCAGACTCACTCTGTCTGTGTGTGTTTGTCCCCCCTCCAGACTCACTCTGTCTGTGTGTGTTTGTCCCCCTCCAGACTCACTCTGTCTGTGTGTGTTTGTCCCCCCCTCCAGACTCACTCTGTCTGTGTGTGTTTGCCCCCCCCTCCAGACTCACTCTGTCTGTGTGTGTTTGTCCCCTCCAGACTCACTCTGTCTGTGTGTGTTTGTCCCCTCCTCCAGACTCACTCTGTCTGTGTGTGTTTGTCCCCCCCTCCAGACTCACTCTGTCTGTGTGTGTTTGCCCCCAGACCTTCAGCACATTAAGCGCAGGGACATCCTCCTGAAGAGGGAGCTGGGAGAGGGGGCGTTCGGAAAGGTCTTCCTGGCTGAGTGCTACAACCTGATCCCCACCAAGGATACCATGCTGGTGGCTGTCAAGGTAAGGAGGGATCCTCCAAACAGACACAGTACTGTCTGTGGTAAATGGTTCTCATTAGGAGGGATCCCCCAAACAGACACAGTACTGTCTGTGGTAAATGGTTCTCATTAGGAGGGATCCCCCAAACAGACACAGTACTGTCTGTGGTAAATGGTTCTCATTAGGAGGGATCCTCCAAACAGACACAGTACTGTCTGTGGTAAATGGTTCTCATTAGGAGGGATCCCCCAAACAGACACAGTACTGTCTGTGGTAAATGGTTCTCATTAGGAGGGATCCCCCAAACAGACACAGTACTGTCTGTGGTAAATGGTTCTCATTAGGAGGGATCCCCCAAACAGACACAGTACTGTCTGTGGTAAATGGTTCTCATTAGGAGGGATCCCCCAAACAGACACAGTACTGTCTGTGGTAAATGGTTCTCATTAGGTGGGATCCCCCAAACAGACACAGTACTGTCTGTGGTAAATGGTTCTCATTAGGAGGGATCCCCCAAACAGACACAGTACTGTCTGTGGTAAATGGTTCTCATTAGGAGGGATCCCCCAAACAGACACAGTACTGTCTGTGGTAAATGGTTCTCATTAGGTTGGATCCCCCAAACAGACACAGTACTGTCTGTGGTAAATGGTTCTCATTAGGTGGGATCCCCCAAACAGACACAGTACTGTCTGTGGTAAATGGTTCTCATTAGGAGGGATCCCCCAAACAGACACAGTACTGTCTGTGGTAAATGGTTCTCATTAGTTGGGATCCCCCAAACAGACACAGTACTGTCTGTGGTAAATGGTTCTCATTAGGAGGATCCCCCAAACAGACACAGTACTGTCTGTGGTAAATGGTTCTCATTAGGAGGGATCCCCCAAACAGACACAGTACTGTCTGTGGTAAATGGTTCTCATTAGGAGGGATCCCCCAAACAGACACAGTACTGTCTGTGGTAAATGGTTCTCATTAGGAGGGATCCCCCAAACAGACACAGTACTGTCTGTGGTAAATGGTTCTCATTAGGAGGGATCCCCCAAACAGACACAATACTGTCTGTGGTAAATGGTTCTCATTAGGTTGGATCCCCCAAACAGACACAGTACTGTCTGTGGTAAATGGTTCTCATTAGGAGGGATCCTCCAAACAGACACAGTACTGTCTGTGGTAAATGGTTCTCATTAGGAGGGATCCCCCAAACAGACACAGTACTGTCTGTGGTAAATGGTTCTCATTAGGAGGGATCCCCCAAACAGACACAGTACTGTCTGTGGTAAATGGTTCTCATTAGGAGGGATCCTCCAAACAGACACAGTACTGTCTGTGGTAAATGGTTCTCATTAGGAGGGATCCCCCAAACAGACACAGTCCTGTCTGTGGTAAATGGTTCTCATTAGGAGGGATCCCCCAAACAGACACAGTACTGTCTGTGGTAAATGGTTCTCATTAGGAGGGATCCCCCAAACAGACACAGTACTGTCTGTGGTAAATGGTTCTCATTAGGAGGGATCCCCCAAACAGACACAGTACTGTCTGTGGTAAATGGTTCTCATTAGGAGGGATCCTCCAAACAGACACAGTACTGTCTGTGGTAAATGGTTCTCATTAGGAGGGATCCCCCAAACAGACACAGTACTGTCTGTGGTAAATGGTTCTCATTAGGAGGGATCCTCCAAACAGACACAGTACTGTCTGTGGTAAATGGTTCTCATTAGGAGGGATCCCCCAAACAGACACAGTACTGTCTGTGGTAAATGGTTCTCATTAGGAGGGATCCCCCAAACAGACACAGTACTGTCTGTGGTAAATGGTTCTCTGTTACAGTAATGTAATGTACCTCGCCTGTCCTCTCCATTCATTAATCATACAACATAGTTATATGTCCAAGGTATCACATCCGGACAACCAAACTCTAGACCTCATTTGTAGTTCTCCAATGTGTAGTCCACCAGGACTTGCCAGACGGTGATGTTAAAGTGACTTGTCAGTGGCCTACTGAATCGCATCGGAAAGAGACGGTCATTTGGCTCCCTAATTTGCATACTAGGTTGCTTTTTTTGCCAATTATTTGCAGATTAAATGAATAAAACATTTGATGAAGATGGTGAATCCTCCTCACCCCCGGATCAATAGGTAGTCTAGTGGAGAGATAGTTTCACTCTGGTCCAACATATGATGACAGAAAACAGATTGAATATCAATAGCTGATGAAACTAAGACTGTTATGAGAAAATGGTTTTTAATCCTTGTTAGAAATTGATAGTTGCTTGTTGAAAATACAATGTAGCATTAGAATATAACAGAGGACACAAAAATAGAGCTTGTTTGGCAAAACAAATCATTGGGAGTCTGTTGTGGGAAAGGAATGGTGTCTGTTGTGGGAAAGGACCGGTGTCTGTTGTGGGAAAGGAACGGTGTCTGTTGTGTTGTGGGAAAGGAACGGTGTCTGTTGTGGGAAAGGACCGGTGTCTGTTGTGGGAAAGGAATGGTGTCTGTTGTGGGAAAGGAATGGTGTCTGTTGTGGGAAAGGAACGGTGTCTGTTGTGGGAAAGGAACGGTGTCTGTTGTGGGAAAGGACCGGTGTCTGTTGTGGGAAAGGACCGGTGTCTGTTGTGGGAAAGGACCGGTGTCTGTTGTGGGAAAGGACCGGTGTCTGTTGTGGGAAAGGAATGGTGTCTGTTGTGGGAAAGGAACGGTGTCTGTTGTGGGAAAGGAACGGTGTCTGTTGTGGGAAAGGACCGGTGTCTGTTGTGGGAAAGGAACGGTGTCTGTTGTGGGAAAGGAACGGTGTCTGTTGTGGGAAAGGAACGGTGTCTGTTGTGGGAAAGGAACGGTGTCTGTTGTGTTGTGGGAAAGGAACGGTGTCTGTTGTGGGAAAGGAATGGTGTCTGTTGTGGGAAAGGAATGGTGTCTGTTGTGGGAAAGGAATGGTGTCTGTTGTGGGAAAGGAATAGTGTCTGTTGTGGGAAAGGAATGGTGTCTGTTGTGGGAAAGGAATGGTGTCTGTTGTGGGAAAGGAATGGTGTCTGTTGTGGGAAAGGACCGGTGTCTGTTGTGGGAAAGGAATGGTGTCTGTTGTGGGAAAGGAATGGTGTCTGTTGTGGGAAAGGAATAGTGTCTGTTGTGGGAAAGGAATGGTGTCTGTTGTGTTGTGGGAAAGGAACGGTGTCTGTTGTGGGAAAGGAACGGTGTCTGTTGTGGGAAAGGAACGGTGTCTGTTGTGGGAAAGGAACGGTGTCTGTTGTGGGAAAGGAACGGTGTCTGTTGTGGGAAAGGAATGGTGTCTGTTGTGGGGAAAGGAATGGTGTCTGTTGTGGGAAAGGAATGGTGTCTGTTGTGGGAAAGGAACGGTGTCTGTTGTGGGAAAGGAATGGTGTCTGTTGTGGGAAAGGAATGGTGTCTGTTGTGGGAAAGGAATGGTGTCTGTTGTGGGAAAGGAATGGTGTCTGTTGTGGGAAAGGAACGGTGTCTGTTGTGGGAAAGGAATGGTGTCTGTTGTGGGAAAGGAATGGTGTCTGTTGTGGGAAAGGAATGGTGTCTGTTGTGGGGTGGGAAAGGAACGGTGTCTGTTGTGGGAAAGGAACGGTGTCTGTTGTGGGAAAGGAATGGTGTCTGTTGTGGGAAAGGAATGGTGTCTGTTGTGGGAAAGGAATGGTGTCTGTTGTGGGGTGGGAAAGGAACGGTGTCTGTTGTGGGAAAGCAATGGTGTCTGTTGTGGGGTGGGAAAGGAACGGTGTCTGTTGTGGGAAAGGAATGGTGTCTGTTGTGGGAAAGGAATGGTGTCTGTTGTGGGAAAGCAATGGTGTCTGTTGTGGGAAAGGAATGGTGTCTGTTGTGGGGTGGGAAAGGAACGGTGTCTGTTGTGGGAAAGCAATGGTGTCTGTTGTGGGGTGGGAAAGGAACGGTGTCTGTTGTGGGAAAGGAATGGTGTCTGTTGTGGGAAAGGAATGGTGTCTGTTGTGGGAAAGGAACGGTGTCTGTTGTGGGAAAGGAATGGTGTCTGTTGTGTGAAAGGAACGGTGTCTGTTGTGGGTAAGGAACGGTGTCTGTTGTGGGAAAGGAATGGTGTCTGTTGTGTGAAAGGAATGGTGTCTGTTGTGGGAAAGGAATGGTGTCTGTTGTGTGAAAGGAATGGTGTCTGTTGTGGGAAAGCAATGGTGTCTGTTGTGGGAAAGGAATGGTGTCTGTTGTGGGAAAGGAATGGTGTCTGTTGTGGGGTGGGAAAGGAACGGTGTCTGTTGTGGGAAAGGAACGGTGTCTGTTGTGGGAAAGGAATGGTGTCTGTTGTGGGAAAGGAACGGTGTCTGTTGTGGGAAAGGAATGGTGTCTGTTGTGGGAAAGGAACGGTGTCTGTTGTGTTGTGGGAAAGGAACGGTGTCTGTTGTGGGAAAGGAATGGTGTCTGTTGTGGGAAAGGAATGGTGTCTGTTGTGGGAAAGGGATGGTGTCTGTTGTGGGAAAGGAATGGTGTCTGTTGTGGGAAAGGAATGGTGTCTGTTGTGGGGTGGGAAAGGAATGGTGTCTGTTGTGGGAAAGGAATGGTGTCTGTTGTGGGAAAGGAATGGTGTCTGTTGTGGGAAAGGAATGGTGTCTGTTGTGGGAAAGGAATGGTGTCTGTTGTGGGAAAGGAACGGTGTCTGTTGTGGGAATGGAATGGTGTCTGTTGTGGGAAAGGAATGGTGTCTGTTGTGGGAAAGGAACGGTGTCTGTTGTGGGAAAGGAATGGTGTCTGTTGTGGGAAAGGAATGGTGTCTGTTGTGGGAAAGGAATGGTGTCTGTTGTGGGAAAGGAACGGTGTCTGTTGTGGGAAAGGAACGGTGTCTGTTGTGGGAAAGGAATGGTGTCTGTTGTGGGAAAGGAATGGTGTCTGTTGTGGGAAAGGAACGGTGTCTGTTGTGGGAAAGGAATGGTGTCTGTTGTGGGAAAGGAATGGTGTCTGTTGTGGGAAAGGAATGGTGTCTGTTGTGGGAAAGGAACGGTGTCTGTTGTGGGAAAGGTATGGTGTCTGTTGTGGGAAAGGAACGGTGTCTGTTGTGGGAAAGGTATGGTGTCTGTTGTGGGAAAGGAATGGTGTCTGTTGTGGGAAAGGAATGGTGTCTGTTGTGTGAAAGGAATGGTGTCTGTTGTGTGAAAGGAATGGTGTCTGTTGTGGGAAAGCAATGGTGTCTGTTGTGGGGTGGGAAAGGAACGGTGTCTGTTGTGGGAAAGGAATGGTGTCTGTTGTGGGAAAGGAATGGTGTCTGTTGTGGGAAAGGAATGGTGTCTGTTGTGGGAAAGGAATGGTGTCTGTTGTGGGAAAGGAACGGTGTCTGTTGTGGGAAAGGAATGGTGTCTGTTGTGGGAAAGGAATGGTGTCTGTTGTGGGAAAGGAACGGTGTCTGTTGTGGGAAAGGAATGGTGTCTGTTGTGGGAAAGGAATGGTGTCTGTTGTGGGAAAGGAATGGTGTCTGTTGTGGGAAAGGAACGGTGTCTGTTGTGGGAAAGGAATGGTGTCTGTTGTGGGAAAGGAACGGTGTCTGTTGTGGGAAAGGAATGGTGTCTGTTGTGGGAAAGGAATGGTGTCTGTTGTGGGAAAGGAACGGTGTCTGTTGTGGGAAAGGAATGGTGTCTGTTGTGGGAAAGGAATGGTGTCTGTTGTGGGAAAGGAACGGTGTCTGTTGTGGGAAAGGAATGGTGTCTGTTGTGGGAAAGGAATGGTGTCTGTTGTGGGAAAGGAATGGTGTCTGTTGTGGGAAAGGAACGGTGTCTGTTGTGGGAAAGGAATGGTGTCTGTTGTGTTGTGGGAAAGGAACGGTGTCTGTTGTGGGAAAGGAATGGTGTCTGTTGTGGGAAAGGAACGGTGTCTTTTGTTGGAAAGGAATGGTGTCTGTTTTGGGAAAGGAACGGTGTCTGTTGTGGGAAAGCTATGGTGTCTGTTGTGTTGTGGGAAAGGAATGGTGTCTGTTGTGTTGTGGGAAAGGAACGGTGTCTGTTGTGGGAAAGGAATGGTGTCTGTTGTGGGAAAGGAATGGTGTCTGTTGTGGGAAAGGAACGGTGTCTGTTGTGTGAAAGGAATGGTGTCTGTTGTGGGAAAGGAACGGTGTCTGTTGTGGGGTGGGAAAGGAATGGTGTCTGTTGTGGGAAAGGAATGGTGTCTGTTGTGGGAAAGGAACGGTGTCTGTTGTGGGGTGGGAAAGGAATGGTGTCTGTTGTGGGAAAGGAATGGTGTCTGTTGTGGGAAAGGAACGGTGTCTGTTGTGGGAAAGGAATGGTGTCTGTTGTGGGAAAGGAATGGTGTCTGTTGTGTGAAAGGAATGGTGTCTGTTGTGGGAAAGGAACGGTGTCTGTTGTGGGAAAGGAACGGTGTCTGTTGTGGGAAAGGAACGGTGTCTGTTGTGGGAAAGGAACGGTGTCTGTTGTGGGAAAGGAATGGTGTCTGTTGTGGGAAAGGAATGGTGTCTGTTGTGGGAAAGGAATGGTGTCTGTTGTGGGAAAGGAACGGTGTCTGTTGTGGGAAAGGAACGGTGTCTGTTGTGGGAAAGGAATGGTGTCTGTTGTGGGAAAGGAACGGTGTCTGTTGTGGGAAAGGAATGGTGTCTGTTGTGGGAAAGGAATGGTGTCTGTTGTGGGAAAGGAATGGTGTCTGTTGTGGGAAAGGAATGGTGTCTGTTGTGGGAAAGGAATGGTGTCTGTTGTGGGAAAGGAATGGTGTCTGTGGTGGGAAAGGAACGGTGTCTGTTGTGTTGTGGGAAAGGAACAGTGTCTGTTGTGGGAAAGGAACGGTGTCTGTTGTGGGAAAGGAACGGTGTCTGTTTGCGTTCAAACACTTTTATCTTCTTCCATCACCGTTGGAATAGAATTTAAAACAGAATATCACTTTATGTCAACCAACTGAAACCCTGCAGTTCTCTTCCTGTTATTATCGTGTCTAAGCACTCAAAGTTATTATGTTGGACTGACGCCCAGAGGAGAAACATTTACTGAGAATGTATCCTCAATGGCATCCTATTCCCTGTGTAGTGCACTACATTTGCATCCTATTCCCTGTGTAGTGCACTGCTGTCTGGTATTACTGGTCCAGACAGTTTGTTTAGAGAAGTCACCAGAACACTGTGACCCTGCTGTCTGGTATTTCTGGTCCAGTCAGTCACCAGAACACTGTCACCCTGCTGTCTAGTATTACAAGTCCAGACAGTTTGTTTAGAGGAGTCACCAGAACACTGTGACCCTGCTGTCTGGTATTACTGGTCCAGATAGTTTGTTTAGAGGAGTCACCAGAACACTGTGACCCTGCTGTCTGGTATTACTGGTCCAGCCAGTTTGTTTAGAGGAGCCACCAGAACACTGTGACCCTGCTGTCTGGTATTACTGGTCCAGCCAGTCACCAGAACACTGTGACCCTGCTGTCTGGTATTACTGGTCCAGACAGTCACCAGAACACTGTGACCCTGCTGTCTGGTATTACTGGTCCAGACAGTCACCAGAACATTGTGACCCTGCTGTCTGGTATTACTGGTCCAGACAGTTTGTTTAGAGGAGTCACCAGAACACTGTGACCGTGGTATCTGGTATTACTGGTCCAGACAGTTTGTTTAGAGGAGTCACCAGAACACTGTGACCCTGCTGTCTGGTATTACTGGTCCAGACAGTCACCAGAACACTGTGACCCTTCTGTCTGGTATTACTGGTCCAGACAGTCACCAGAACACTGTGACCCTGCTGTCTGGTATTACTGGTCCAGACAGTCACCAGAACACTGTGACCCTGCTGTCTGGTATTACTGGTCCAGACAGTTTGTTTAGAGGAGTCACCAGAACACTGTGACCCTTCTGTCTGGTATTACTGGTCCAGACAGTTTGCTTAGAGGAGTCACCAGAACACTGTGACCCTGCTGTCTGGTATTTCTGGTCCAGTCAGTCACCAGAACATTGTGCCCCTGCTGTCTGGTATTACTGGTCCAGACAGTTTGTTTAGAGGAGTCACCAGAACACTGTGACCATGCTGTCTGGTATTACTGGTCCAGACAGTCACCAGAACACTGTGACCGTGCTGTCTGGTATTACTGGTCCAGACAGTTTGTTTAGAGGAGTCACCAGAACACTGTGACCATGCTGTCTGGTATTACTGGTCCAGACAGTTTGTTTAGAGGAGTCACCAGAACACTGTGACCCTGCTGTCTGGTATTACTGGTCCAGACAGTCACCAGAACACTGTGACTGTGCTGTCTGGTATTACTGGTCCAAACAGTTTGTTTAGAGGAGTCACCAGAACACTGTGACCGTGCTGTCTGTTATTACTGGTATTACTGGTCCAGACAGTCACCAGAACACTGTGACCATGCTGTCTAGTATTACTGGTCCAGACAGTCACCAGAACACTGTGACCATGCTGTCTAGTATTACTGGTCCAGACAGTTTGTTTAGAGGAGTCACCAGAACACTGTGACAATGCTGTCTGGTATTTCTGGTCCAGACAGTCACCAGAACACTGTGACCATGCTGTCTAGTATTACTGGTCCAGACAGTTTGTTTAGAGGAGTCACCAGAACACTGTGACCCTGCTGTCTGGTATTACTGGTCCAGACAGTTTGTTTAGAGGAGTCACCAGAACACTGTGACCCCCTTGTCTGGTATTTCTGGTCCAGACAGTTTGTTTAGAGGAGTCACCAGAACACTGTGACCCTGCTGTCTGGTATTTCTGGTCCAGTCAGTCACCAGAACACTGTGACAATGCTGTCTGGTATTACTGGTCCAGACAGTTTGTTTAGAGGAGTCACCAGAACACTGTGATCCTGCTGTCTGGTATTACTGGTCCAGACAGTTTGTTTAGAGAAGTCACCAGAACACTGTGACCCTGCTGTCTGGTATTTCTGGTCCAGTCAGTCACCAGAACACTGTCACCCTGCTGTCTAGTATTACAGGTCCAGACAGTTTGTTTAGAGGAGTCACCAGAACACTGTGGCCCTGCTGTCTGGTATTACTGGTCCAGACAGTTTGTTTAGAGGAGTCACCAGAACACTGTGACCCCCTTGTCTGGTATTTCTGGTCCAGCCAGTCACCAGAACACTGTGACCCTGCTGTCTGGTATTACTGGTCCAGACAGTTTGTTTAGAGGAGTCACCAGAACACTGTGAAAATGCCGTCTGGTATTTCTGGTCCAGTCAGTCACCAGAACACTGTGCCCATGCTGTCTGGTATTACTGGTCCAGACAGTTTGTTTAGAGGAGTCATGTTACTGAGGATGTTACTGAGTGATGAGGGGATGTTACTGAGTGATGAGGGGATGTTACTGGGTGATGAGGGGATGTTACTGAGTGATGAGGGGATGTTACTGGGTGATGAGGGGATGTTACTGAGTGATGAGGATGTTACTGAGTGATGAGGGGATGTTACTGGGTGATGAGGGGATGTTACTGAGTGATGAGGGGATGTTACTGAGTGATGAGGGGATGTTACTGGGTGATGAGGGGATGTTACTGAGTGATGAGGGGATGTTACTGAGTGATGAGGGGATGTTACTGAGTGATGAGGGGATGTTACTGAGTGATGAGGGGATGTTACTGAGTGATGAGGGGATGTTACTGGGTGATGAGGGGATGTTACTGGGTGATGAGGGGATGTTACTGAGTGATGAGGGGATGTTACTGAGTGATGAGGGGATGTTACTGAGTGATGAGGGGATGTTACTGAGTGATGAGGGGATGTTACTGAGTGATGAGGGGATGTTACTGGGTGATGAGGGGATGTTACTGGGTGATGAGGGGATGTTACTGAGTGATGAGGGGATGTTACTGAGTGATGAGGGGATGTTACTGAGTGAGGAGGGGATGTTACTGGGTGATGAGGGGATGTTACTGAGTGATGAGGGGATGTTACTGGGTGATGAGGGGATGTGATGTTACTGAGTGATGAGGGGATGTTACTGAGTGATGAGGGGATGTGTTGTTACTGAGTGATGAGGGGATGTTACTGAGTGATGAGGGGATGTTACTGAGTGATGAGGGGATGTTACTGAGTGATGAGGGGATGTGATGTTACTGAGTGATGAGGGGATGTTACTGAGTGATGAGGGGATGTGTTGTTACTGAGTGATGAGGGGATGTTACTGAGTGATGAGGGGATGTTACTGGGTGATGAGGGGATGTTACTGGGTGATGAGGGGATGTTACTGAGTGATGAGGGGATGTTACTGAGTGATGAGGGGATGTTACTGGGTGATGAGGGGATGTTACTGAGTGATGAGGGGATGTTACTGGGTGATGAGGTCCTGTGTGGCTCAGTCGGTAGAGCATGGCGCTTGCAACGCCAAGCGTCGTGGGTTCGATTCCCGCTGGGGCCACCCATATGTTAAAGGAGTGGTCCCAGCCAACTTGTAAGTCGCTTTGGACAAAAGCGTCTGCTAAATGGGATATATATATGTTACTGAGTGATGAGGGGATGTTACTGAGTGATGAGGGGATGTCACTGAGTGATGAGGGGATGTCACTGAGTGATGAGGGGATGTTACTGGGTGATGAGGGGATGTTACTGAGTGATGAGGGGATGTCACTGAGTGATGAGGGGATGTTACTGAGTGATGAGGGGATGTTACTGAGTGATGAGGGGATGTTACTGAGTGATGAGGGGATGTTACTGAGTGATGAGGGGATGTTTCTGTGTGATGAGGGGATGTTACTGAGTGATGAGGGGATGTTACTGAGTGATGAGGGGATGTTACTGAGTGATGAGGGGATGTTACTGAGTGATGAGGGGATGTTACTGGGTGATGAGGGGATGTTACTGAGTGATGAGGGGATGTTACTGAGTGATGAGGGGATGTTACTGAGTGATGAGGGGATGTTACTGAGTGATGAGGGGATGTTACTGGGTGATGAGGGGATGTTACTGTGTGATGAGGGGTGTTACTGATGAGGGGATGTTACTGAGTGATGAGGGGATGTTACTGAGTGATGAGGGGATGTTACTGAGTGATGAGGGGATGTTACTGAGTGATGAGGGGATGTTACTGGGTGATGAGGGGATGTTACTGGGTGATGAGGGGATGTTACTGAGTGATGAGGGGATGTTACTGGGTGATGAGGGGATGTTACTGGGTGATGAGGAGGATGTTACTGGGTGATGAGGGGATGTTACTGAGTGATGAGGGGATGTTACTGGGTGATGAGGGGATGTTACTGGGTGATGAGGGGATGTTACTGAGTGATGAGGGGATGTTACTGAGTGATGAGGGGATGTTACTGAGTGATGAGGGGATGTTACTGGGTGATGAGGGGATGTTACTGAGTGGTGAGGGGATGTTACTGGGTGATGAGGGGATGTTACTGGGTGATGAGGGGTTGTTACTGAGTGATGAGGGGATGTTACTGAGTGATGAGGGGATGTTACTGGGTGATGAGGGGATGTTACTAAGTGATGAGGGGACGTTACTGAGTGATGAGGGGACGTTACTGAGTGATGAGGGGACGTTACTGGGTGATGAGTGATGTTACTGGGTGATGAGGGGATGTTATTGAGTGATGAGGGGATGTTACTGAGTGATGAGGGGATGTGATGTTACTGAGTGATGAGGGGATGTTACTGGGTGATGAGGGGATGTTACTGGGTGATGAGGGGATGTTACTGAGTGATGAGGGGATGTTACTGAGTGATGAGGGGATGTTACTGAGTGATGAGGGGATGTTACTGAGTGATGAGGGGATGTTACTGAGTGATGAGGGGATGTTACTGAGTGATGAGGGGATGTTACTGAGTGATGAGGGGATGTTACTGGGTGATGAGGGGATGTTACTGGGTGATGAGGGGATGTTACTGGGTGATGAGGGGATGTTACTGGGTGATGAGGGGATGTTACTGGGTGATGAGGGGATGTTACTGAGTGATGAGGGGATGTTACTGAGTGATGAGGGGATGTTACTGGGTGATGAGGGGATGTTACTGAGTGATGAGGGGATGTGTTGTTACTGAGTGATGAGGGGATGTTACTGAGTGATGAGGGGATGTTACTGGGTGATGAGGGGATGTTACTGAGTGATGAGGGGATGTTACTGAGTGATGAGGGGATGTTACTGAGTGATGAGGGGATGTTGCTGGGTGATGAGGGGATGTTACTGAGTGATGAGGGGATGTTACTGAGTGATGAGGGGATGTTACTGGGTGATGAGTGGATGTTACTGACTGATGAGTGGATGTTACTGGGTGATGAGGGGATGTTACTGAGTGATGAGGGGATGTTACTGAGTGATGAGGGGATGTTACTGGGTGATGAGTGGATGTTACTGGGTGATGAGGGGATGTTACTGGGTGATGAGGGGATGTTACTGGGTGATGAGGGGATGTTACTGAGTGATGAGGGGATGTTACTGGGTGATGAGTGGATGTTACTGGGTGATGAGGGGATGTTACTGAGTGATGAGGGGATGTTACTGGGTGATGAGGGGATGTTACTGGGTGATGAGTGGATGTTACTGACTGATGAGTGGATGTTACTGGGTGATGAGGGGATGTTACTGAGTGATGAGGGGATGTTACTGGGTGATGAGTGGATGTTACTGGGTGATGAGGGGATGTTACTGAGTGATGAGGGGATGTTACTGGGTGATGAGTGGATGTTACTGGGTGATGAGGGGATGTTACTGAGTGATGAGGTGTTTTTTAGGTTTGTATAACTGAAGACCTAATCCAGCAGTATCCCAACAGAACATCTCTCTTCTTCCCAGAGCCTGAAGGACCCCAACCTGTCTGTTGTCCTAATGCTGTAGTTCCGTCTATAAACCAACAGTACTTCTCCATCTCATCCACAGACCCTGAAACCAACAGCCTGTCCCTTTGGTTCCCAGAGCCTGAAGGACCCCAACCAGTCAGCCAGAAAAGACTTCCTGAGAGAAGCTGAGCTGCTCACGAACCTCCAGCACGACCACATTGTTAAGTTCTATGGGGTCTGTGTGGATGGGGATCCCCTCATCATGGTGTTTGAGTACATGAAGCATGGGGACCTCAACAAGTTCCTCAGGTAGTGGTATAGGAACAATGCTGTTACACAGGGCGCCTCTTTGGTTTTAGAAGTGGGGGGGACATAACCTGATGTGAGGTCTGGAATATTGGGGGGGAATCTAAAGCTAATTTCTTGCATTTTTTTTTACACAATCCAAAATGTCGTCTCTATTTAGAACAAAACGAAAGCAAAAAATGTCCAAAGTTATCAAGCTCATGTAAGAGATCAAACTCCTCTGTCTCTACTCCTCCTCTGTCTCTACTAATCTTCTGTTCTGTTTCATATATCTCTCTTCAGAGTCCATGGTCCAGATGGCCAGCCTCTACATACTGTATAGATGAAGGTTTATGTTTCTCTCTCTCCAGAGTCCATGGTCCAGATGGCCAGCCTCTACATACTGTATAGATGAAGGTTTATGTTTCTCTCTCTCCAGAGTCCATGGTCCAGATGGCCAGCCTCTACAAGATGAAGGTTTATGTTTCTCTCTCTTCAGAGTCCAAGCTCCAGATGGCCGGCCTCTACAAGATGAAGGTTTATGTTTCTCTCTCTCCAGAGTCCATGGTCCAGATGGCCAGCCTCTACATACTGTATAGATGAAGGTTTATGTTTCTCTCTCTCCAGAGTCCATGGTCCAGATGGCCAGCCTCTACATACTGTATAGATGAAGGTTTATGTTTCTCTCTCCAGAGTCCATGGTCCAGATGGCCAGCCTCTACATACTGTATAGATGAAGGTTTATGTTTCTCTCTCTCCAGAGTCCATGGTCCAGATGTCCAGCCTCTACATACTGTATAGATGAAGGTTTATGTTTCTCTCTCTCCAGAGTCCATGGTCCAGATGCTATGATCCTTGTGGATGGCCATCCCGTTCAAACTGACGGAGAGCTGGGTCTGTCCCAGATGTTACACATTGCTACCCAGATCTCAGCCGGCATTGTGTACCTGGCCTCCCAGCACTTTGTCCACAGAGACCTGGCCACCAGGAACTGTCTCGTGGGCAACGGGCTGTTGGTGAAGATAGGAGACTTCGGGATGTCCAGAGACATCTACAGCACAGACTACTACAGGGTAAGGACTCATGTATGGATGGACTATAGCATTTGGACTGAGAGATTTGTTAATTTATGAACACCTGTGCCATTTCCTTTAACTTCTTAGTGATCCCTTCCCGCTCGAATCCTGGTAACGGGATTCATTTGACAACATCCAGTGAAATTGCAGAGCACCAAATCCAAAAACAGAAATACTCATAATAAGAATTCATTAAACATACAAGTTTATACAGCAAAATACAGCTGAACTTCTTGTTAATCCAGCCGCAGTGTCAGATTTCAAAAAGGCTCTACGGCGAAAGCAGCTCTATGACGAAAGCAGACCATGCGATTTTCTGAGGATCCCGCATACAACCACATTGATATCATATTTCAACCAGCCAGGCACGACACAAAAGTCAGAAATAACAAAAACATAGTGAAGCACCAAAAGATTTGAGTCCACCTGGAGTGACACATGGAAGAGCAGGGTTACTTCTTCCTTTCTCAAAAGAAAAAACAATTTCTAAAGACTGTTGACATCTAGTGGAAGGAAATAGTAACTACAAGCAGATTCCTATTAAAAAGGGTTTACCATAGAAATCTAATGCAAAACAGATTGACCTAAAAAAAATCCCAGGTTGGATTGTGCTCGGGGTTCCGCCTGTCAAATCAGTTCTGTTATACTCACAGACATTATTCTAACGGTTTCAGAGTGTTTTCTATCCAAATCTAATAATGATATGCATATCCTAGCATCTGGGCCTGAGTAGCAGGCAGTTTACTTTGGGCACGCTTTTCATCTGGACGTGAAAATACTGCCCCTTATCCCAAAGAAGTTTTTCATCTAGAGAGGGCAGTCCACGAGGGGGCGTAGTGCCCCCCTTGAAGTAACCACAGTGGGACAGTCCACGAGGGGGCGTAGTGCCCCCCTTGAAGTAACCACAGTGGGGCAGTCCACGAGGGGCGTAGTGCCCCCTTTGAAGTAAACACAGTGGGTCAGTCCACGAGGGGGCGTAGTGCCCCCCTTGAAGTAACCACAGTGGGGCAGTCCACGAGGGGGCGTAGTGTCCCCCTTGAAGTAACCACAGTGGGTCAGTCCACGAGGGGGCGTAGTGCCCCCCTTGAAGTAACCACAGTGGGGCAGTCCACGAGGGGGCATAGTGCCCCCCTTGAAGTAAACACAGTGGGTCAGTCCACGAGGGGGCGTAGTGTCCCCCTTGAAGTAACCACAGTGGGGCAGTCCACGAGGGGGCGTAGTGTCCTTCTTGAAGTAAACACAGGGGGCCAGTCTCACTGTGGCAGTCTCTATGGGGGTGCCACAGGGTTCAATTCTTGGACTGACTCTCTTCTCTGTATACATCATTGAGGTCGCTCTTGCTGCTGGTGAGTCTCTGATCCACCTCTACGCAGACGACACCATTCTGTATACTTCTGGCCCTTCTTGAGACACTGTGTTAACAACCCTCCAGGCAAGCTTCAATGCCATACAACTCTCCTTCCGTGGCCTCCAATTGCTCTTAAATACAAGTAAAACTAAATGCATGCTCTTCAACCGATCGCTACCTGCACCTGCCCGCCTGTCCAACATCACTACTCTGGACGGCTCTGATTTAGAATACGTGGACAACTACAAATACTTAGGTGTCTGGTTAGACTGTAAACTCTCCTTCCAGACCCATATCAAACATCTCCAATCCAAAGTTAAATCTAGAATTGGCTTCCTATTTCGCAACAAAGCATCCTTCACTCATGCTGCCAAACATACCCTTGTAAAACTGACCATCCTACCAATCCTCGACTTTGGCAATGTCATTTACAAAATAGCCTCCAATACCCTACACAACAAATTGGATGCAGTCTATCACAGTGCAATCCGTTTTGTCACCAAAGCCCCATATACTACTCACCACTGCGACCTGTATGCTCTCGTTGGCTGGCCCTCGCTTCATACTCGTCGCCAAACCCACTGGCTCCATGTTATCTACAAGACCCTGCTAGGTAAAGTCCCCCTTTATCTCAGCTCGCTGGTCACCATAGCATCTCCCACCTGTAGCACATGCTCCAGCAGGTATATCTCTCTAGTCACCCCCAAAACCAATTCTTTCTTTGGCCGCCTCTCCTTCCAGTTCTCTGCTGCCAATGATTGGAACGAATTACAAAAATCTCTGAAACTGGAAACACTTATCTCCCTCACTAGCTTTAAGCACCAAATGTCAGAGCAGCTCACAGATTACTGCACCTGTACATAGCCCACCTATATTTTAGCCCAAACAACTACCTCTTTCCTTACTGTATTTAATTAATTTATTTATTTTGCTCCTTTGCACCCCATTATTTTTATTTCTACTTTGCACATTCTTCCACTGCAAATCTACCATTCCAGTGTTTTACTTGCTATATTGTATTTACTTTGCCACCATGGCCTTTTTTTGCCTTTACCTCCCTTATCTCACCTCATTTGCTCACATCGTATATAGACTTGTTTCTACTGTATTATTGACTGTATGTTTGTTTATTCCATGTGTAACTCTGTGTCATTGTATGTGTCGAACTGCTATGCTTTATCCTGGCCAGGTCGCAATTGTAAATGAGAACTTGTTCTCAACTTGCCTACCTGGTTAAATAAAGGTGAAATAAAAGAAATAAATAAATAAAAGTCCACGAGGGGGCGTAGTGTCCCTCTTGGTTCTATGTGGAGGAAGCTGCCTCATGTCAACCTGTCAACATGTTATTGTTACAATCTGGTGAATTTCTGTTCTTCCCAACAACCTCACGTAATGAACGTGTGAGAGAGACATCTGAAATGTATTTTATTATATCAGCTTTATTTAACCAGATGGGCCATTTCCAACTGCGACCTGGCCAAGATAAAGCAACCTCACGTAATGAACGTGTGAGAGAGACATCTGAAATGTATTTTATTATATCAGCTTTATTTAACCAGATGGGCCATTTCCAACTGCGACCTGGCCAAGATAAAGCAACCTCACGTAATGAACGTGTGAGAGAGACATCTGAAATGTATTTCATTATATCAGCTTTATTTAACCAGATGGGCCATTTCCAACTGCGACCTGGCCAAGATAAAGCAACCTCACGTAATGAACATGTGAGAGAGACATCTGAAATGTATTTTTTTACGATCACAGTTCCCCTTAACGACATCACAATTCACCATAATGACATCACAATTCCCCTTAACGACATCACAATTCACCATAATGACATCACAATTCCCCTTAACGACATCACAATTCACCATGATGACATCACAATTCCTCTTAACGACATCACCATTCACCATAATGACATCACAATTCCCCTTAATGACATCACAATTCACCATAATGACATCACAATTCCCTGTAATGACATCACAATTCCCCGTAATGACATCACAATACCACTTAATGACAAGGTGAAAACAAGTTGTTAGAAATGTTGTAATGTATTATAAATAAAAAACAGAAATACCTTATTTACATAAGTATTCAGACCCTCAGAGCTCAGGTGCATCCTGTTTCCATTGATCATCCTTGAGATGTTTCTAACAACTTGATTGGAGTCCACCTGTAGTAAATTTAATTGATTGGACATGATTTGGAAAGGCACAAACCTGTCTATATAAGGTCTCACAGTTGACAATGCTGAGGAGTGGCTAGATGATGGTTCTGTGCTTCCAACTTCGTGGTAACAGTTTGGGGAAGGCCCTAGATGGTTATCAGGCCTGGGGAGAGTCTAGATGGTTATCAGGCCTGGGGAGAGTCTAGATGGTTATCAGGCCTGGGGAGAGTCTAGATGGTTATCAGGCCTGGGGAGAGTCTAGATGATTATCAGGCCTGGGGAGAGTCGAGATGGTTATCAGGCCTGGGGAGAGTTGAGATGGTTATCAGGCCTGGGGAGAGTCTACATTTACATTTACATTTAAGTCATTTAGCAGACGCTCTTATCCAGAGCGACTTACAAATTGATGGTTATCAGGCCTGGGGAGAGTCTAGGTGGTTATCAGGCCTGGGGAGAGTCTAGATGGTTATCAGGCCTGGGGGGAGAGTCTAGATGGTTATCACTCCAAGGGGGGAGTCTAGATGGTTATCAGGCCTGGGGAGAGTCGAGATGGTTATCAGGCCTGGGGAGGGTCTAGATGGTGATCAGGCCTGGGGAGAGTCTAGATGGTTATCAGTCCTGGGGAGAGTCTAGATGGTTATCAGGCCTGGGGAGAGTCGAGATGGTTATCAGGCCTGGGGAGAGTCGAGATGGTTATCAGGCCTGGGGAGAGTCGAGATGGTTATCAGGCCTGGGGAGAGTCGAGATGGTTATCAGGCCTGGGGAGAGTCTAGATGGTTATCACTCCAAGGGGGAGTCTAGATGGTTATCAGGCCTGGGGAGAGTCGAGATGGTTATCAGGCCTGGGGAGGGTCTAGATGGTGATCAGGCCTGGGGAGAGTCTAGATGGTTATCAGTCCTGGGGAGAGTCTAGATGGTTATCAGGCCTGGGGAGAGTCGAGATGGTTATCAGGCCTGGGGAGAGTCGAGATGGTTATCAGGCCTGGGGAGAGTCGAGATGGTTATCAGGCCTGGGGAGAGTCGAGATGGTTATCAGGCCTGGGGAGAGTCGAGATGGTTATCAGGCCTGGGGAGAGTCGAGATGGTTATCAGGCCTGGGGAGAGTCGAGATGGTTATCAGGCCTGGGGAGAGTCTAGATGGTTATCAGGCCTGGGGAGAGTCTAGATGGTTATCAGGCCTGGGGAGAGTCTAGATGGTTATCAGGCCTGGGGAGAGTCTAGATGGTTATCAGTCCTGGGGAGAGTCTAGATGGTTATCAGTCCTGGGGAGAGTCTAGACGTTTACCAGGCCTGGGGAGAGTCGAGATGGTTATCAGTCCTGGGGAGAGTCTAGACGTTTACCAGGCCCTTACGAGGTCTATGGCCCAGAGCTAACAGGTAGCCATGAGGTCTATGGCCCAGAGCTAACAGGTAGCCACGAGGTCTATGGCCCAGAGCTAACAGGTAGCCATGAGGTGTAGATGGTTGTCAGGCCCTTACGAGGTCTATGGTCCAGAGCTAACAGGTAGCCACGAGGTCTATGGCCCAGAGCTAACAGGTAGCCATGAGGTCTATGGCCCAGAGCTAACAGGTAGCCATGAGGTCTATGGCCCAGAGCTAACAGGTAGCCACGAGGTCTATGGCCCAGAGCTAACAGGTGACCACGAGGTCTATGGCCCAGAGCTAACAGGTAGCCATGAGATCTAGGGCCCAGAGCTAACAGGTAGCCATGAGGTCTATGGCCCAGAGCTAACAGGTGACCACGAGGTCTATGGCCCAGAGCTAACAGGTAGCCATGCTGTCTAGGGCCCAGAGCTAACAGGTGACCACGAGGTCGTTGGCACAGAGCTAACAGGTAGCCATGAGGTCTATGGCCCAGAGCTAACAGGTAGCCATGAGATCTAGGGCCCAGAGCTAACAGGTAGCCATGAGGTCTATGGCCCAGAGCTAACAGTTAGCCATGAGGTCTATGGCCCAGAGCTAACAGGTAGCCATGAGGTCTATGGCCCAGAGCTAACAGGTAGCCATGAGGTCTAGGGCCCAGAGCTAACAGGTAGCCATGAGGTCTATGGCCCAGAGCTAACAGGTAGCCATGAGGTCTAGGGCCCAGAGCTAACAGGTAGCCATGAGGTCTATGGCCCAGAGCTAACAGGTAGCCATGAGGTCTAGGGCCCAGAGCTAACAGGTAGCCATGAGGTCTAGGGCCCAGAGCTAACAGGTAGCCATGAGGTCTATGGCCCAGAGCTAACAGGTAGCCATGAGGTCTAGGGCCCAGAGCTAACAGGTAGCCATGAGGTCTATGGCCCAGAGCTAACAGGTAGCCATGAGGTCTAGGGCCCAGAGCTAACAGGTAGCCATGAGGTCTATGGCCCAGAGCTAACAGGTAGCCATGAGGTCTAGGGCCCAGAGCTAACAGGTAGCCACGAGGTCTAGGGCCCAGAGCTAACAGGTAGCCATGAGGTCTATGGCCCAGAGCTAACAGGTAGCCATGAGATCTAGGGCCCAGAGCTAACAGGTAGCCATGAGGTCTATGGCCCAGAGCTAACAGGTAGCCATGAGGTCTAGGGCCCAGAGCTAACAGGTAGCCATGAGGTCTATGGCCCAGAGCTAACAGGTAGCCATGAGGTGTACATGACAAATGGAACCCTATATCCTATATAGTGCACTACTTTACACCATATCCATATTACAACAGTAACATCAGTCTTGTTGATGCTGTCCATGATTACAACAGTAACATCAGTCTTGTTGATGCTGTCCATGATTACAACAGTAACATCAGTCTTGTTGATCCTGTCCATGATTACAACAGTAACATCAGTCTTGTTGATGCTGTCCATGATTACAACAGTAACATCAGTCTTGTTGATGCTGTCCATGATTACAACAGTAACATCAGTCTTGTTGATGCTGTCAGGACCGTGATTACAACAGTAACATCAGTCTTGTTGATGCTGTCCATGATTACAACAGTAACATCAGTCTTGTTGATGCTGTCCATGATTACAACAGTAACATCAGTCTTGTTGATGCTGTCCATGATTACAACAGTAACATCAGTCTTGTTGATGCTGGCCATGATTACAACAGTAACATCAGTCTTGTTGATGCTGTCCATGATTACAACAGTAACATCAGTCTTGTTGATCCTGTCCATGATTACAACAGTAACATCAGTCTTGTTGATGCTGTCCATGATTACAACAGTAACATCAGTCTTGTTGATGCTGTCCATGATTACAACAGTAACATCAGTCTTGTTGATGCTGTCAGGGCCATGATTACAACAGTAACATCAGTCTTGTTGATGCTGTCCATGATTACAACAGTAACATCAGTCTTGTTGATGCTGTCCATGATTACAACAGTAACATCAGTCTTGTTGATGCTGTCCATGATTACAAAAGTAACATCAGTCTTGTTGATGCTGTCCATGATTACAACAGTAACATCAGTCTTGTTGATGCTGTCCATGATTACAACAGTAACATCAGTCTTGTTGATGCTGGCCATGATTACAACAGTAACATCAGTCTTGTTGATGCTGGCCATGATTACAACAGTAACATCAGTCTTGTTGATGCTGGCCATGATTACAACAATAACATCAGTCTTGTTGATGCTGGCCATGATTACAACAGTAACATCAGTCTTGTTGATGCTGGCCATGATTACAACAGTAACATCAGTCTTGTTGATGCTGGCCATGATTACAACAGTAACATCAGTCTTGTTGATGCTGGCCATGATTACAACAGTAACATCAGTCTTGTTGATGCTGGCCATGATTACAACAGTAACATCAGTCTTGTTGATGCTGGCCATGATTACAACAGTAACATCAGTCTTGTTGATGCTGGCCATGATTACAACAGTAACATCAGTCTTGTTGATGCTGTCCATGATTACAACAGTAACATCAGTCTTGTTGATGCTGTCCATGATTACAACAGTAACATCAGTCTTGTTGATGCTGGCCATGATTACAACAGTAACATCAGTCTTGTTGATGCTGTCAGGACAGTGATTACAACAGTAACATCAGTCTTGTTGATGCTGTCCATGATTACAACAGTAACATCAGTCTTGTTGATGCTGTCCATGATTACAACAGTAACATCAGTCTTGTTGATGCTGGCCATGATTACAACAGTAACATCAGTCTTGTTGATGCTGTCCATGATTACAACAGTAACATCAGTCTTGTTGATGCTGTCCATGATTACAACAGTAACATCAGTCTTGTTGATGCTGTCCATGATTACAACAGTAACATCAGTCTTGTTGATGCTGTCCATGATTACAACAGTAACATTAGTCTTGTTGATGCTGTCAGGCCCATGCTTAGCTGTTAACCTGTATCAGGTCACACAGTGCTGTACTAATGTAGTCCTGTTAACCTGTTTCAGGTCGGAGGTCACACAGTGCTGTACTAATGTAGTCCTGTTAACCTGTTTCAGGTCGGAGGTCACACAGTGCTGTACTAATGTAGTCCTGTTAACCTGTTTCAGGTCGGAGGTCACACAGCGCTGTACTAATGTAGTCTTGTTAACCTGTTTCAGGTCGGAGGTCACGCAACGCTGTACTAATATAGTCCTGTTAACCTGTTTCAGGTCGGAGGTCACACAGCGCTGTACTAATATAGTCCTGTTAACCTGTTTCAGGTCGGAGGTCACGCAACGCTGTACTAATATAGTCCTGTTAACCTGTTTCAGGTCGGAGGTCACGCAATGCTGTACTAATATAGTCCTGTTAACCTGTTTCAGGTCGGAGGTCACGCAATGCTGTACTAATATAGTCCTGTTAACCTGTTTCAGGTCGGAGGTCACACAGCGCTGTACTAATATAGTCCTGTTAACCTGTTTCAGGTCGGAGGTCAAGCAACGCTGTACTAATATAGTCCTGTTAACCTGTTTCAGGTCGGAGGTCACACAGCGCTGTACTAATATAGTCCTGTTAACCTGTTTCAGGTCGGAGGTCAAGCAGCGCTGTACTAATATAGTCCTGTTAACCTGTTTCAGCTCGGAGGTCACGCAACGCTGTACTAATATAGTCCTGTTAACCTGTTTCAGGTCGGAGGTCACACCATGTTGCCGATCCGATGGATGCCCCCTGAGAGCATCATGTACAGAAAGTTCACAACAGAAAGTGACGTTTGGAGCTTTGGAGTCATCCTCTGGGAGATCTTCACCTACGGGAAGCAGCCATGGTTTCAGCTGGCCAACAACGAGGTATACTGGACCACCAACACCTTGGGCTCTGGTCAAGATTAGTCAACTATTTAGGCAATAGGACGCCATTTCAAATCACATTTGTATTGGTGGTCTGAAGACAAGAGTAGAGACTATATAACATTGAGGAGAACCCCTAGGAACACCCCTAGTGACTATATAACACATTTAGGAGCACCCCTAGGAGCACCCCTAGTGTCTATATAACACATTTAGGAGCACCCCTAGTGACTATATAACACATTTAGGAGCACCCCTAGGAGCACCCCTAGTGTCTACATAACACATTTAGGAGCACCCCTAGTGACTATATAACACATATAGGAGCACCACTAGGAGCACCCCTAGTGTCTATATAACACATTTAGGAGCACCCCTAGTGACTATATAACACATTTAGGAGCACCCCTAGGAGCACCCCTAGTGTCTATATAACACATTTAGGAGCACCCCTAGTGACTATATAACACATTTAGGAGCACCCCTAGTGACTAACACATTTAGGAGCACCCTAGGAGCACCCCTAGTGTCTATATAACACATTTAGGAGCACCCCTAGGAGCACCTCCAGTGTCTATATAACACACTTAGGAGCACCCCTAGGAGCACCCCTAGTGTCTATATAACACATTAAGGAGCACCCCTAGGAGCACCCCTAGTGTCTATATAACACATTTAGGAGCACCCTAGGAGCACCCCTAGTGTCTATATAACACATTTAGGAGCACTCCTAGGAGCACCCCCAATGTCTATATAACACATTTAGGAGCACCCCTAGAGCACCCCTAGTGTCTATATAACACATTTAGGAGCACCCCTAGGAGCACCCCCAGTGTCTATATAACACATTTAGGAGCACCCCTAGGAGCACCTCTAGTGTCTATATAACACATTTAGGAGCACCCCTAGGAGCACCCCCAGTGTCTATATAACACATTTAGGAGCACCCCTAGGAGCACCCCCAATGTCTATATAACACATTTAGGAGCACCCCTAGAGCACCCCCAGTGTCTATATAACACATTTAGGAGCACCCCTAGGAGCACCCCTAGTGTCTATATAACACATTTAGGAGCACCCCTAGGAGCACCCCCAGTGTCTATATAACACATTTAGGAGCACCCCTAGGAGCACCGCTAGTGTCTATATAACACATTTTGGAGCACCCCTAGGAACACCCCTAGTGGCTATATAACACATTTAGGAGCACCCCTTGTAATTATATAACACATTTTGGAGCACCCCTAGGAGCACCCCTAGTGTCTATATAACACATTTAGGAGCACCCCTAGTGTCTATATAACACATTTAGGAGCACCCCTAGTGTCTATATAACACATTTAGGAGCACCCCTAGTGTCTATATAACACATTTAGGAGCACCCCTAGGAGCACCCCCAGTGTCTATATAACACATTTAGGAGCACCCCTAGGAGCACCGCTAGTGTCTATATAACACATTTTGGAGCACCCCTAGGAACACCCCTAGTGGCTATATAACACATTTAGGAGCACCCCTTGTAATTATATAACACATTTTGGAGCACCCCTAGGAGCACCCCTAGTGTCTATATAACACATTTAGGAGCACCCCTAGTGTCTATATAACACATTTAGGAGCACCCCTAGTGTCTATATAACACATTTAGGAGCACCCCTAGGAGCATCCCTAGTGTCTATATAACACATTTAGGAGCACCCCTAGGAGCACCCCCAGTGTATATATAACACATTTAGGTGCACCCCTAGTGTCTATATAACACATTTAGGAGCACCCCCAGTGTCTATATAACACATTTAGGAGCACCCCCAGTGTCTATATCACACATTTAGGAGCACCCCTAGTGTCTATATAACACATTTAGGAGCACCCCCAGTGTCTATATAACACATTTAGGAGCACCCCCAGTGTCTATATAACACATTTAGGAGCACCCCCAGTGTCTATATAACACATTTAGGAGCACCCCCAGTGTCTATATAACACATTTAGGAGCATCCCTAGTGTCTATATAACACATTTAGGAGCACCCCTAGAGCACCCCTAGTGACTATATAACACATTTAGGAGCACCCCTAGGAGCATCCCTAGTGTCTATATAACACATTTAGGAGCACCCCTAGGAGCACCCCCAGTGTCTATATAACACATTTAGGAGCACCCCTAGGAGCACCCCTAAGAGCACCCCTAGTGTCTATATAACACATTTAGGAGCACCCCTAGTGTCTATATAACACATTTAGGAGCACCCCTAGTGTCTATATAACACATTTAGGAGCACCCTAGAGCACCCCTAAGAACACCCCTAGTATCTATATAACCCATTTAGGACCACCCCTAGAGCACCCCTAGTGTCTATATAACACATTTAGGAGCACCCCTAGGAGCACCCCTAGGAGCACCCCAAGTGTCTATATAACAAATTTAGGAGCACCTCTAGTGTCTATATAACACATTTAGGAGCACCCCTAGGAGCACCCCTAGTGTCTATATAACACATTTAGGAGCACCCCTCGGAGCACCCCTCGGAGCACCCCTAGTGTCTATATAACACATTTAGGAGCACCCCTCGGAGCACCCCTAGTGTCTATATAACACATTTAGGAGCACCCCCAGTGTCTATATAACACATTTAGGAGCACCCCTAGGAGCACCCCTAGTGTCTATAAAACACATTTAGGAGCACCCCTAGTGTCTATATAACACATTTAGGAGCACCCCTAGGAGCACCCCCAGTGTCTATATAACACATTTAGGAGCACCCCTAGGAGCACCTCTAGTGTCTATATAACACATTTAGGAGCACCCCTAGGAGCACCCCAGTGTCTATATAACACATTTAGGAGCACCCCTAGGAGCACCCCCAATGTCTATATAACACATTTAGGAGCACCCTAGAGCACCCCCAGTGTCTATATAACACATTTAGGAGCACCCCTAGGAGCACCCCTAGTGTCTATATAACACATTTAGGAGCACCCCTAGGAGCACCCCCAGTGTCTATATAACACATTTAGGAGCACCCTAGGAGCACCGCTAGTGTCTATATAACACATTTTGGAGCACCCCTAGGAACACCCCTAGTGGCTATATAACACATTTAGGAGCACCCTTGTAATTATATAACACATTTTGGAGCACCCCTAGGAGCACCCCTAGTGTCTATATAACACATTTAGGAGCACCCCTAGTGTCTATATAACACATTTAGGAGCACCCCTAGTGTCTATATGACACATTTAGGAGCACCCCTAGTGTCTATATAACACATTTAGGAGCACCCCTAGGAGCACCCCCAGTGTCTATATAACACATTTAGGAGCACCCCTAGGAGCACCGCTAGTGTCTATATAACACATTTTGGAGCACCCTAGGAACACCCCTAGTGGCTATATAACACATTTAGGAGCACCCCTTGTAATTATATAACACATTTTGGAGCACCCCTAGGAGCACCCCTAGTGTCTATATAACACATTTAGGAGCACCCCTAGTGTCTATATAACACATTTAGGAGCACCCTAGTGTCTATATAACACATTTAGGAGCACCCCTAGTGTCTATATAACACATTTAGGAGCACCCCTAGGAGCATCCCTAGTGTCTATATAACACATTTAGGAGCACCCCTAGGAGCACCCCCAGTGTATATATAACACATTTAGGAGCACCCCTAGTGTCTATATAACACATTTAGGAGCACCCCAGTGTCTATATAACACATTTAGGAGCACCCCAGTGTCTATATCACACATTTAGGAGCACCCCTAGTGTCTATATAACACATTTAGGAGCACCCCCAGTGTCTATATAACACATTTAGGAGCACCCCCAGTGTCTATATAACACATTTAGGAGCACCCCCAGTGTCTATATAACACATTTAGGAGCACCCCCAGTGTCTATATAACACATTTAGGAGCATCCCTAGTGTCTATATAACACATTTAGGAGCACCCCCAGTGTCTATATAACACATTTAGGAGCATCCCTAGTGTCTATATAACACATTTAGGAGCACCCCTAGAGCACCCCTAGTGACTATATAACACATTTAGGAGCACCCCTAGGAGCATCCCTAGTGTCTATATAACACATTTAGGAGCACCCCTAGGAGCACCCCCAGTGTCTATATAACACATTTAGGAGCACCCCTAGGAGCACCCCTAAGAGCACCCCTAGTGTCTATATAACACATTTAGGAGCACCCCTAGTGTCTATATAACACATTTAGGAGCACCCCTAGTGTCTATATAACACATTTAGGAGCACCCCTAGAGCACCCCTAAGAACACCCCTAGTATCTATATAACCCATTTAGGAGCACCCCTAGTGTCTATATAACACATTTAGGAGCACCCCTAGGAGCACCCCTAGGAGCACCCCAAGTGTCTATATAACAAATTTAGGAGCACCTCTAGTGTCTATATAACACATTTAGGAGCACCCCTAGGAGCACCCCTAGTGTCTATATAACACATTTAGGAGCACCCCTCGGAGCACCCTCGGAGCACCCCTAGTGTCTATATAACACATTTAGGAGCACCCCTCGGAGCACCCCTAGTGTCTATATAACACATTTAGGAGCACCCCAGTGTCTATATAACACATTTAGGAGCACCCTAGGAGCACCCCTAGTGTCTATAAAACACATTTAGGAGCACCCCTAGTGTCTATATAACACATTTAGGAGCACCCCTAGGAGCACCCCTAGTGTCTATATAACACATTTAGGAGCACCCCTAGTGTCTATATAACACATTTAGGAGCACCCCTAGGAGCACCCCTAGTGTCTATATAACACATTTAGGAGCACACCCAGTGTCTATATAACACATTTAGGAGCACCCCTAGTGTCTATATAACACATTTAGGAGCACCCCTAGGAGCACCCCTAGTGTCTATATAACACATTTAGGAGCACCTCCAGTGTCTATATAACACATTTAGGAGCACCCCCAGTGTCTATATAACACATTTAGGAGCACCCCAGTGTCTATATAACACATTTAGGAGCATCCCTAGTGTCTATATAACACATTTAGGAGCACCCCTAGAGCACCCCTAGTGACTATATAACACATTTAGGAGCACCCCTAGGAGCATCCCTAGTGTCTATATAACACATTTAGGAGCACCCTAGGAGCACCCCCAGTGTCTATATAACACATTTAGGAGCACCCTAGGAGCACCCCTAGGAGCACCCCTAGTGTCTATATAACACATTTAGGAGCACCCCTAGTGTCTATATAACTCATTTAGGAGCACCCCTAGTGTCTATATAACACATTTAGGAGCACCCCTAGAGCACCCCTAAGAACACCCCTAGTATCTATAAAACCCATTTAGGAGCACCCCTAGAGCACCCCTAGTGTCTATATAACACATTTAGGAGCACCCCTAGGAGCACCCCTAGGAGCACCCCAAGTGTCTATATAACACATTTAGGAGCACCCCTAGTGTCTATATAACACATTTAGGAGCACCCCTAGGAGCACCCCTAGTGTCCATATAACACATTTAGGAGCACCCCTAGGAGCACCCCTTGGAGCACCCCAAGTGTCTATATAACACATTTAGGAGCACCTTTAGTCTCTATATAACACATTTAGGAGCACCCCTAGGAGCACCCCTAGTGTCTATATAACACATTTAGGAGCACCCCTCGGAGCACCCCTCGGAGCACCCCTAGTGTCTATATAACACATTTAGGAGCACCCCTCGGAGCACCCCTAGTGTCTATATAACATATTTAGGAGCACCCCCAGTGTCTATATAACACATTTAGGAGCACCCCTAGGAGCACCCCTAGTGTCTATAAAACACATTTAGGAGCACCCCTAGTGTCTATATAACACATTTAGGAGCACCCCTAGGAGCACCCCTAGTGTCTATATAACACATTTAGGAGCACCTCCAGTGTCTATATAACACATTTAGGAGCACCCCCAGTGTCTATATAACACATTTAGGAGCACCCCCAGTGTCTATATAACACATTTAGGAGCACCCCTAGAGCACCCCTAGTGACTATATAACACATTTAGGAGCACCCCTAGGAGCATCCCTAGTGTCTATATAACACATTTAGGAGCACCCCTAGGAGCACCCCCAGTGTCTATATAACACATTTAGGAGCACCCCTAGGAGCACCCCTAGGAGCACCCCTAGTGTCTATATAACACATTTAGGAGCACCCCTAGTGTCTATATAACACATTTAGGAGCACCCCTAGTGTCTATATAACACATTTAGGAGCACCCCTAGAGCACCCCTAAGAACACCCCTAGTATCTATATAACCCATTTAGGAGCACCCCTAGAGCACCCCTAGTGTCTATATAACACATTTAGGAGCACACCTAGGAGCACCCCTAGGAGCACCCCAAGTGTCTATATAACACATTTAGGAGCACCCCTAGTGTCTATATAACACATTTAGGAGCACCCCTAGGAGCACCCCTAGGAGCACCCCTTGGAGCACCCCAAGTGTCTATATAACACATTTAGGAGCACCTTTAGTGTCTATATAACACATTTAGGAGCACCCCTAGGAGCACCCCTAGTGTCTATATAACACATTTAGGAGCACCCCTCGGAGCACCCCTAGGAGCACCCCTAGTGTCTATATAACACATTTAGGAGCACCTCCAGTGTCTATATAACACATTTAGGAGCACCCCCAGTGTCTATATAACACATTTAGGAGCACCCCCAGTGTCTATATAACACATTTAGGAGCATCCCTAGTGTCTATATAACACATTTAGGAGCACCCTAGAGCACCCCTAGTGTCTATATAACACATTTAGGAGCACCCTAGTGTCTATATAACACATTTAGGAGCACCCCTAGTGTCTATATAACACATTTAGGAGCACCCCTAGAGCACCCCTAAGAACACCCCTAGTATCTATATAACCCATTTAGGAGCACCCCTAGAGCACCCCTAGTGTCTATATAACACATTTAGGAGCACCCCTAGGAGCACCCTAGGAGCACCCCAAGTGTCTATATAACACATTTAGGAGCACCCCTAGTGTCTATATAACACATTTAGGAGCACCCTAGGAGCACCCCTAGTGTCCATATAACACATTTAGGAGCACCCTAGGAGCACCCCTTGGAGCACCCCAAGTGTCTATATAACACATTTAGGAGCACCTTTAGTGTCTATATAACACATTTAGGAGCACCCCTAGGAGCACCCCTAGTGTCTATATAACACATTTAGGAGCACCCCCTCGGAGCACCCCTCGGAGCACCCCTAGTGTCTATATAACACATTTAGGAGCACCCCGGAGCACCCCTAGTGTCTATATAACACATTTAGGAGCCCCCAGTGTCTATATAACACATTTAGGAGCACCCCTAGGAGCACCCTAGTGTCTATAAAACACATTTAGGAGCACCCCTAGTGTCTATATAACACATTTAGGAGCACCCTAGGAGCACCCCTAGTGTCTATATAACACATTTAGGAGCACCCCTAGTGTCTATATAACACATTTAGGAGCACCCCTAGGAGCACCCCTAGTGTCTATAAAACACATTTAGGAGCACCCCTAGTGTCTATATAACACATTTAGGAGCACCCCTAGGAGCACCCCTAGTGTCTATATAACACATTTAGGAGCACCCCTAGTGTCTATATAACACATTTAGGAGCACCCCTAGGAGCACCCTAGTGTCTATAAAACACATTTAGGAGCACCCCTAGTGTCTATATAACACATTTTGGAGCACCCCTAGGAGCACCCCTAGTGTCTATATAACACATTTAGGAGCACCCCTAGTGTCTATATAACACATTTAGGAGCACACCCAGTGTCTATATAACACATTTAGGAGCACCCCTAGTGTCTATATAACACATTTAGGAGCACCCCTAGGAGCACCCCTAGTGTCTATATAACACATTTAGGAGCACCTCCAGTGTCTATATAACACATTTAGGAGCACCCCTAGGAGCACCCTTAGTGTCTATATAACACATTTAGGAGCACCCCTAGGAGCACCACTAGTGTCTATATAACACATTTAGGAGCACCCCTTGTGACTATATAACACATTTAGGAGCACCCCTAGTGTCTATATAACACATTTAGGAGCACCCCTAGGAGCACCCCTAGTGTCTATATAACACATTTAGGAGCACACCCAGTGTCTATATAACACATTTAGGAGCACCCCTAGTGTCTATATAACACATTTAGGAGCACCCCTAGGAGCACCCCTAGTGTCTATATAACACATTTAGGAGCACACCTCCAGTGTCTATATAACACATTTAGGAGCACCCCTAGGAGCACCCCTAGTGTATATATAACACATTTAGGAGCACCCCTAGGAGCACCACTAGTGTATATATAACACATTTAGGAGCACCCCTAGGAGCACCCCTAGTGTCTATATAACACATTTAGGAGCACCTCCAGTGTCTATATAACACATTTAGGAGCACCCCTAGGAGCACCCCTAGTGTATATATAACACATTTAGGAGCACCCCTAGGAGCACCCCTAGTGTATATATAACACATTTAGGAGCACCCCTAGGAGCACCTCCAGTGTCTATATAACACATTTAGGAGCACCCCTAGGAGCACCCCTAGTGTATATATAACACATTTAGGAGCACCCCTAGGAGCACCCCTAGTGGCTATATAACACATTTAGGAGCACCACTTGTGACTATATAACACATTTAGGAGCACCTCTTCCTGAGGCCCGGCCCACCTCTTCCTGAGGCCCGGCCTAGTTCTTCCTGAGGCCCGGCCCACCTCTTCCTGAGGCCCGTCCCACCTCTTCCTGAGGCCCGGCCCACCTCTTCCTGAGGCCCGGCCCACCTCTTCCTGAGGCCCGGCCCACCTCTTCCTGAGAACCAGCCCAGTTCTTCCTGAAGCCCGGCCTAGTTCTTCCTGAGGCCCGGCCCACCTCTCCCTGAGGCCTATATATATAACATATACTATATACAGTGCCTTGCGAAAAGTATTCGGCCCCCTTGAACTTTGCGACCTTTTTCCACATTTCAGGCTTCAAACATAAAGATATAAAACTGTATTTTTTTGTGAAGAATCAACAACAAGTGGGACACAATCATGAAGTGGAACGGCATTTATTGGATATTTCAAACTTTTTTTAACAAATCAAAAACTGAAAAATTTGGCTTGCAAAATTATTCAGCCCCTTTACTTTCAGTGCAGCAAACTCTCTCCAGAAGTTCAGTGAGGATCTCTGAATGATCCAATGTTGACCTAAATGACTAATGATGATAAATACAATCCACCTGTGTGTAATCAAGTCTCCGTATAAATGCACCTGCACTGTGATAGTCTCAGAGGTCCGTTAAAAGCGCAGAGAGCATCATGAAGAACAAGGAACACACCAGGCAGGTCCGAGATACTGTTGTGAAGAAGTTTAAATTTGGATTTGGATACAAACAGATTTCCCAAGCTTTAAACATCCCAAGGAGCACTGTGCAAGTGATAATATTGAAATGGAAGGAGTATCAGACCACTGCAAATCTACCAAGACCTGGTCGTCCCTCTAAACTTTCAGCTCATACAAGGAGAAGACTGATCAGAGATGAAGCCAAGAGGCCCATGATCACTCTGGATGAACTGCAGAGATCTACAGCTGAGGTGGGAGACTCTGTCCATAGGACAACAATCAGTCGTATATTGCACAAATCTGGCCTTTATGGAAGAGTGGCAAGAAGAAAGCCATTTCTTAAAGATATCCATAAAAAGTGTTGTTTAAGGTTTGTCACAAGCCACCTGGGAGACACACCAAACATGTGGAAGAAGGTGCTCTGGTCAGATGAAACCAAAATTGAACTTTTTTGGCAACAATGCAAAACGTTATGTTCGGCGTAAAAGCAACACAGCTCATCACAATGAACACACCATCCCCACTGTCAAACATGGTGGTGGCAGCATCATACCTACAATGCCCTTAAGAAATATCCTGCCAAGGGGTGCACATTCCCCTCGTAATTCATGCACTTGAAGTGTCAATATTTTCTTTGAAATTGATATTCCCCACGTTTCTAGAAAAAAATATTAACCTGTAGTCAGTGAGAGCATTTTAATGTTTTGAAACCCAAATGTATATAGTGTAAAAACAGGTGTACAATAATCTCTGCATCCTCTCTCTGTCTCTCTGTTTGACTGACCCCTAACCCCTACACCCTAACCCCTCCTCTCTCTGTTTGACTGACCCCTAAACCCTACACCCTAACCCCTCCTCTCTCTGTTTGACTGACCCCTAAACCCTACACCCTAACCCCTCCTCTCTCTGTCTCTCTGTTTGACTGACCCCTAAACCCTACACCCTAACCCCTCCTCTCTCTGTCTCTCTGTTTGACTGACCCCTAACCCCTACACCCTAACCCCTCCTCTCTCTGTTTGACTGACCCCTAACCCCTACACCCTCCTCTCTCTGTCTCTCTGTTTGACTGACCCCTAACCCCTCCTCTCTCTGTCTCTCTGTTTGACTGACCCCTAACCCTTACACCCTCCCCTCTCTGTCTCTCTGTTTGACTGACCCCTAACCCCTCCTCTCTCTGTCTCTCTGTTTGACTGACCCCTAACCCCTCCTCTCTCTGTTTGACTGACCCCTAACCCCTACACCCTCCTCTCTCTGTCTCTCTGTTTGACTGACCCCTAACCCCTCCTCTCTCTGTCTCTTCAGGTCATAGAGTGTTTAGTACGGGGTCAGGTCCTGGACAGGCCGAGGGTTTGTCCCAAGGAGGTGTATGACCTGATGCTGGGCTGCTGGCAGAGGGAACCACAGCAGAGGCTGAACATCAAGGACATTCAGAAGGCTCTCTATACCATGGGGAGAGACACACCTGTCTACCTGGATATACTCGGCTAGCACCAGTTCTACCTGGACGGAGTAGGGAGTTGATCCTAGACACTCACCTTGGATCAGTTTTGCATTTCTCTAACCAATGGTTAAGGTTAAGACTGGGGAGGGGAAGCTGATCCCAGACCTGTACCTTCGGGGAAACTTTACCCTGGAGCTTGCCTGGATGTGTTGGGCTGAAATCGTCTGGATGTAATGCTTGTTGGACACAGACTGATAGACAACCAGGAAATAACCAGCCAGCCTGTTCCTTACTGTTCCGCTGTCAACAGGAGCCTAAACGTTTGGGAAGGACTCAAAGTGCCTGATCCACTATTTCCATATACAGGATAAAAGTATCAAAAAAACAAACATTTACATTTTGTTTCCTGATACAGTGTACCCACCTGGTCAATCTGTCATGGAAAGGTGTTCCTAATGTTCTGTCCACTCAGTGTATATTCAGTGCATTCGGAAAGCATTCAGGACCCTTGACATTTTGCTACGTTACCTTATTCTATAATTGATTAAAATATACATTTTTCCTCATCAATCTACACACAATACCCCATAATGACAAAGCGAAAAAAAATATGTATTAAAGATACAAATCATAAATACCTTATTTACATAAGTCTTCAGACCCTGTGCTATGAGACTCGAAAAAGAGCTCAGGTGCATCCTGTTTCCATTGATCATCGTTGAAATGTTTCTACAACTTGATTGGAGTCCACCTGTGGTAAATTCAATGAATTGGACATGACTTGGAAAGACTCACACCTGCCTATATAAGATCCCACAGTTAACAGTGTATATCAGAGAAAAAACTTAGCCATGAGATTGAAGGAATTGTCCCTAGAGCTCTGAGACAGGATTGTGTCGAGGCACGGATCTGGGGAAGGGTACCAACACATTTCTGCAGCATTGAAGGTTCCCAAGAACACAGTGGCCTCCCCATCATTCTTAAATGGAAGAAGTTTGGCATCACCAAGACTCTTCCTAGAGCTGGCCACCCAGCAGAGCCTTGGTCAGGGAGGTGACCAAGTACCTGATGGTCACTGACAGAGCTCCAGAGTTCCTCTGTGGAGATGGGAGAACTTTCCAGAAGGACAACCATCTCTGCAGCACTCCACCAATCAGGTCTTTATGGTATATTGACCAGATAGAATCCACTCCTCAGTAAAAGGCACATGACAACCCGCTTGCAGTTTGCCAAAAGGAACCTAAAGGAGAAACAAGATTCTCTGGTCTGATGAAACCAATATTGAACTCTTTGACCTGAATGCAAAGCATCACATCTGGATGAAACTTGTCACCAACAGTGAAGCATGGTGGTGGTGGCAGCATCACTATGGTGAAGCATGGTGGTGGTGGCAACATCATGCTGTGGGGATGTTTTTCAGTGGCAGGGACTGGGAGACTAGTCAGGATCGAGAGAAAGATGAACGGAGCAAAGTACAGAGAGATCCTTGATGAAAACCTGCTCCAGAGCGTTCAGGACCTCAGACTGAGGTGAAGGTTCACCTTTCAACAGGACAATGACCCTAAGCAAACAGCCAAGACAATGCAGGAGTGGCTTCGGGACAAATCTCTGAATGTCATTTAGTGGCCCAGTCAGAGCCCAGACTTGAACCCGATCCAACATCTCTGGGAGAGACCTGAAAAAAGCTGTGCAGCGACGCTCCCCATCCAATCTGACAGAGCTTGAAGGGATCTGCAGAGAAGAATGGGAGAAACTTCCTCAATACAGGTGTACCAAGCTTGTAGCGTCATACCCAAAACAACTCAAGGCTGTAATCACTGCCAAAGGTGCATCAACAAAGTACTGAGTAAAGGGTCTGAATATTAATGGAAATGTGATATTTTAGTGTTTTTTTTATTTATAAATTTGCAATAAAAAAATGACAACATTATTTTGCTTTGTCGTTATGGGGTATTGTGTGTGTCCATCTTAGAGTAAGGCTGTAATGTAACATAATGTGTAAAAAGTCAAGGGGTCAGAATACTTTCTGAATGTACTGTATATGATCTATAGTTATTCAATGAAGATTATGTTAAAAAAACACTGCGAGAAAAACAAAAAAAAGACTGTAAATTAAGGGAAATCATGTCTTTAAGGTACGGTGATCATGTCTTTAAGGTACGGTGATCATGTCTTTAAGGTACGGTGATCATGTCTTTAAGGTACGGTGATCATGTCTTTAAGGTACGGTGATCATGTCTTTAAGGTACGGTGATCATGTCTTTAAGGTACGGTGATCATGTCTTTAAGGTACGGTGATCATGTCTTTAAGGTACGGTGATCATGTCTTTAAGGTACGGCGATCATGTCTTTAAGGTACGGTGATCATGTCTCATGTCTTTAAGGTACGGTGATCATGTCTTTAAGGTACGGTGATCATGTCTTTAAGGTACGGCGATCATGTCTTTAAGGTACGGTGATCATGTCTTTAAGGTACGGCGATCATGTCTTTAAGGTACGGTGATCATGTCTCATGTCTTTAAGGTACGGTGATCATGTCTCATGTCTTTAAGGTACGGTGATCATGTCTTTAAGGTACGGTGATCATGTCTTTAAGGTACGGCGATCATGTCTTTAAGGTACGGTGATCATGTCTTTAAGGTAGATCATGTCTCTTTAAGGTACGGCGATCATGTCTTTAAGGTACGGTGATCATGTCTTTAAGGTACGGTGATCATGTCTCATGTCTTTAAGGTATGGTGATCATGTCTTTAAGGTATGGTGATCATGTCTTTAAGGTACGGTGATCATGTCTTTAAGGTATGGTGATCATGTCTTTAAGGTACGGTGATCATGTCTTTAAGGTATGGTGATCATGTCTTTAAGGTACGGTGATCATGTCTTTAAGGTACGGTGATCATGTCTTTAAGGTACGGTGATCATGTCTTTAAGGTACGGCGATCATGTCTTTAAGGTACGGTGATCATGTCTTTAAGGTACGGTGATCATGTCTTTAAGGTATGGTGATCATGTCTTTAAGGTATGGTGATCATGTCTTTAAGGTACGGTGATCATGTCTTTAAGGTATGGTGATCATGTCTTTAAGGTACGGTGATCATGTCTTTAAGGTATGGTGATCATGTCTTTAAGGTACGGTGATCATGTCTTTAAGGTACGGTGATCATGTCTTTAAGGTACGGTGATCATGTCTTTAAGGTACGGTGATCATGTCTTTAAGGTACGGTGATCATGTCTTTAAGGTACGGTGATCATGTCTTTAAGGTATCATGGTACGGTGATCATGTCTTTAAGGTATGGTGATCATGTCTTTAAGGTATGGTGATCATGTTTTAAGGTATGGTGATCATGTCTTTAAGGTATGGTGATCATGTCTTTAAGGTACGGCGATCATGTCTTTAAGGTACGGTGATCATGTCTTTAAGGTACGGTGATCATGTCTTTAAGGTATGGTGATCATGTCTTTAAGGTACGGTGATCATGTCTTTAAGGTACGGTGATCATGTCTTTAAGGTACGGTGATCATGTCTTTAAGGTACGGTGATCATGTCTTTAAGGTACGGTGATCATGTCTTTAAGGTACGGTGATCATGTCTTTAAGGTATGGTGATCATGTCTTTAAGGTATGGTGATCATGTCTTTAGGTATGGTGATCATGTCTTTAAGGTATGGTGATCATGTCTTTAAGGTACGGTGATCATGTCATGTCTTTAAGGTATGGTGATCATGTCTTTAAGGTATGGTGATCATGTCTTTAAGGTACGGTGATCATGTCTTTAAGGTACGGTGATCATGTCTTTAAGGTATGGTGATCATGTCTTTAAGGTACGGTGATCATGGTGATCATGTCATGTTTAAGGTACGGTGATCATGTCTTTAAGGTACGGTGATCATGTCTTTAAGGTACGGTGATCATGTCTTTAAGGTACGGTGATCATGTCTTTAAGGTACGGTGATCATGTCTTTAAGGTATGGTGATCATGTCTTTAGGTATGGTGTATGTCTTTAAGGTACGGGTGATCATGTCTTTAAGGTACGGTGATCATGTCTTTAAGGTACGGTGATCATGTCTTTATGGTGATCATGTCTTTAAGGTATGGTGATCATGTCTTTAAGGTATGGTGATCATGTCTTTAAGGTACGGTGATCATGTCTTTAAGGTACGGTGATCATGTCTTTAAGGTACGGTGATCATGTCTTTAAGGTATGGTGATCATGTCTTTAAGGTACGGTGATCATGTCTTTAAGGTACGGTGATCATGTCTTTAACGGTGATCATGTCACGGTGATCATGTCTTTAAGGTATGGTGATCATGTCTCATGTCTTTAAGGTACGGTGATCATGTCTTTAAGGTACGGTGATCATGTCTTTAAGGCACGGTGATCATGTCTCATGTCTTTAAGGTACGGTGATCATGTCTTTAAGGTATGGTGATCATGTCTTTAAGGTACGGTGATCATGTCTTTAAGGTATGGTGATCATGTCTTTAAGGTACGGTGATCATGTCTTTAAGGTACGGTGATCATGTCTTTAAGGTACGGTGATCATGTCATGTCTTTAAGGTATGGTGATCATGTCTTTAAGGTACGGTGATCATGTCTCATGTCTTTTACGGTGATCATGTCTTTAAGGTACGGTGATCATGTCTTTAAGGTACGGTGATCATGTCTTTAAGGTACGGTGATCATGTCTTTAAGGTACGGTGATCATGTCTTTAAGGTACGGTGATCATGTCTTTAAGGTACGGTGATCATGTCTTTAAGGTACGGTGATCATGTCTTTAAGGTACGGTGATCATGTCTTTAAGGTACGGTGATCATGTCTTTAAGGTACGGTGATCATGTCTTTAAGGTACGGTGATCATGTCTTTAAGGATCATACGTACGGTGATCATGTCTTTAAGGTACGGTGATCATGTCTTTAAGGTACGGTGATCATGTCTTTAAGGTACGGTGATCATGTCTTTAAGGTACGGTGATCATGTCTCATGTCTTTAAGGTACGGTGATCATGTCTTTAAGGTACGGTGATCATGTCTAATTGGTAGAAGGTACGGTGATCATGTCTTTGTACGGTGATCATGTCTTTAAGGTACGGTGATCATGTCTTTAAGGTACGGTGATCATGTCTCATGTCTTTAAGGTACGGCGATCATGTCTTTAAGGTACGGTGATCATGTCTTAAGGTATGGTGATCATGTCTTTAAGGTACGGTGATCATGTCTTTAAGGTACGGTGATCATGTCTTTAAGGTACGGTGATCATGTCTTAAGGTACGGTGATCATGTCTTTAAGGTACGGTGATCATGTCTTTAAGGTACGGTGATCATGTCTTTAAGGTACGGTGATCATGTCTTTAAGGTACGGTGATCATGTCTTTAAGGTACGGTGATCATGTCTTTAAGGTACGGTGATCATGTCTTTAAGGTACGGTGATCATGTCTCATCATGTCTTTAAGGTACGTGTGATCATGTCTTTAAGGTACGGTGATCATGTCTTTAACGGGATCATGTCTTTAAGGGTGATCATGTCTCATGTCTTTAAGGTACGGTGATCATGTCTTTAAGGTACGGTGATCATGTCTTTAAGGTACGGTGATCATGTCTTTAAGGTACGGTGATCATGTCTTTAAGATACGGTGATCATGTCTTTAAGGTACGGTGATCATCATGTCTTTTTCATGATCATGTCTTTAAGGTACGGTAATCATGTCTTTAAGGTACGGCGATCATGTCTTTAAGGTACGGTGATCATGTCTTTAAGGTACGGTGATCATGTCTTTAAGGTACGGTGATCATGTCTTTAAGGTACGGTGATCATGTCTTTAAGGTACGGTGATCATGTCTCATGTCTTTAAGGTACGGTGATCATGTCTTTAAGGTACGGTGATCATGTCTTTAAGGTATGTCGGTGATCATGTCTTTAAGGTACGGTGATCATGTCTCATGTCTTTAAGGTACGGTGATCATGTCTTTAAGGTACGGTGATCATGTCTTTTAAGGTATGGTGATCATGTCTTTAAGGTACGGTGATCATGTCTTTTAAGGTACGGTGATCATGTCGGTGATCATGTCTTTAAGGTACGGTGATCATGTCTTTAAGGTACGGTGATCATGTCTTTATCATGGTACGGTGATCATGTCTTTAAGGTACGGTAATCATGTCTTTAAGGTACGGTGATCATGTCTTTAAGGTACGGTGATCATGTCTCATGTCTTTAAGGTACGGTGATCATGTCTTTAAGGTACGGTGATCATGTCTTTAAGGTACGGTGATCATGTCTCATGTCTTTAAGGTACGGTGATCATGTCTTTAAGGTACGGTGATCATGTCTTTAACGGTGATCATGTCTTTAAGGTACGGTGATCATGTCTTTAAGGTATGGTGATCATGTCTTTAAGGTACGGTAATCATGTCTTTAAGGTACGGTGATCATGTCTCATGTCTTTAAGGTACGGTGATCATGTCTTTAAGGTACGGTGATCATGTCTTTAAGGTGCGGTGATCATGTCTCATGTCTTTAAGGTCACGGTGATCATGTCTTTAAGGTACGGTGATCATGTCTTTAAGGTATGGTGATCATGTCTTTTGGGTACGGTAATCATGTCTTTAAGGTACGGTGATCATGTCTCATGTCTTTAAGGTACGGTGATCATGTCTTTAAGGTACGGTGATCATGTCTTTAAGGTACGGCGATCATGTCTTTAAGGTATGGTGATCATGTCTTTAAGGTACGGTAATCATGTCTTTAAGGTACGGTGATCATGTCTCATGTCTTTAAGGTACGGTGATCATGTCTTTAAGGTACGGTGATCATGTCTTTAAGGTACGGCGATCATGTCTTTAAGGTACGGTAATCATGTCTCATGTCTTTAAGTGCGGTGATCATGTGTTTAAGGTACGTGATCATGTCTCATGTCTTTGGTACGGTGATATGGCGATCATGTCTTTAAGGTACGTGATCATGTCTCATGTCTTTCATGGTGATCTTTAAGGTACGGTGATCATGTCTTTAAGGTACGGTGATCATGTCTTTAAGGTACGGTGATCATGTCTTTAAGGTACGGTGATCATGTCTCATGTCTTTGAAGGTACGGTGATCATGTCTCATCTTTACGTTGATCATGTGATCATGTCTTTAAGGTACGGTGATCATGTCTTTAAGGATCATGTCGGTGATCATGTCTCATGTCTTTAAGGTACGGTGATCATGTCTTTAAGGTACGGTGATCATGTCTCATGTCTTTAAGGTACGGTGATCATGTCTTTAAGGTACGGTGATCATGTCTTTAAGGTACGGTGATCATGTCTTTAAGGTACGGTGATCATGTCTTTAAGGTACGGTGATCATGTCTCATGCCTTTAAGGTACGGTGATCATGTCTCATGTCTTTAAGGTATGGTGATCATGTCTTTAAGGTACGGTGGATCATGTCTTTAAGGTACGGTGATCATGTCTTTAAGGTACGGTGATCATGTCTTTAAGGTACGGTGATCATGTCTCATGTCT
>NC_088213.1:5757050-5778993 GCF_036934945.1 Oncorhynchus masou masou | reverse complement strand
AGTCAGGAAGAAGGAGTCAGGAAGCAGGTCAGGAGGAGTCAGGAAGAAGGAGTCAGGAAGCAGGAGTCAGGAAGCAGGAGTCAGGAAGTCAGGAAGAAGGAGCAGGAAGCAGGAGTCAGGAAGCAGGAGTCAGGAAGAAGGAGTCCAGGAAGCAGGAAGCAGGAGGTCAGGAAGAAGGAGTCAGGAAGCAGGAGTCAGGAAGCAGGAGTCAGGAAGCAGGAAGAGGTGTGAGTCAGGAGTCAGGAAGCAGGAAGCAGGTGTCAGGAAGCAGGAGTCAGGAAGCAGGAGTCATGAAGCAGGAGTCAGGAAGCAGGAGTCAGGAAGCAGGAGTCAGGAAGCAGGAGTCAGGAAGCAGGAGTCAGGAAGCAGGAGTCAGGAAGAAGGAGTCATGAAGCAGGAGTCATGAAGCAGGAGTCAGGAAGCAGGAGTCAGGAAGCAGGAGTCAGGAAGCAGGAGTCAGGAAGCAGGAGTCAGGAAGCAGGAGTCAGGAAGCAGGAGTCAGGAAGCAGGAGTCAGGAAGCAGGTGTCAGGAAGAAGGAAGCAGGAGTCAGGAAGCAGGAAGCAGGAGTCAGGAAGCAGGAAGCAGGAGTCAGGAAGCAGGTGTCAGGAAGAAGGAGTCAGGAAGCAGGTGTCAGGAAGAAGGAAGCAGGAGTCAGGAAGCAGGAGTCAGGAAGAAGGAGTCAGGAAGCAGGAGTCAGGAAGCAGGAGTCAGGAAGAAGGAGTCAGGAAGCAGGAGTCAGGAAGAAGGAGTCAGGAAGCAGGAAGCAGGTGTAAGGAAGCAGGAGTCAGGAGTCAGGAAGCAGGAGTCAGGAGTCAGGAAGAAGGAGTCAGGAAGCAGGAGTCAGGAAGCAGGAGTCAGGAAGCAGGAGTCAGGAAGCAGGAGTCAGGAAGCAGGAGTCAGGAAGCAGGAGTCAGGAAGCAGGAGTCAGGAAGCAGGAGTCAGGAAGAAGGAGTCAGGAAGCAGGAGTCAGGAAGCAGGAGTCATGAAGCAGGAGTCAGGAAGCAGGAGTCAGGAAGCAGGAGTCAGGAAGCAGGAGTCAGGAAGCAGGAGTCAGGAAGCAGGAGTCAGGAAGCAGGAGTCAGGAAGCAGGAGTCAGGAAGCAGGTGTCAGGAAGAAGGAAGCAGGAGTCAGGAAGCAGGAAGCAGGAGTCAGGAAGCAGGAAGCAGGAGTCAGGAAGCAGGTGTCAGGAAGAAGGAGTCAGGAAGCAGGTGTCAGGAAGAAGGAAGCAGGAGTCAGGAAGCAGGAAGCAGGAGTCAGGAAGCAGGAAGCAGGAGTCAGGAAGCAGGAAGCAGGAGTCAGGAAGCAGGAAGCAGGAGTCAGGAAGCAGGTGTAAGGAAGCAGGAGTCTGGAGTCAGGAAGCAGGAGTCAGGAAGCAGGTGTAAGGAAGCAGGAGTCAGGAAGCAGGAGTCAGGAAGCAGGAAGAAGGAGTCAGGAAGCAGGAGTCAGGAAGCAGGAGTCAGGAAGCAGGAAGAAGGAGTCAGGAAGCAGGAGTCAGGAAGCAGGAGTCAGGAAGCAGGAGTCAGGAAGCAGGAGTCAGGAAGCAGGAGTCAGGAGTCAGGAAGCAGGAGTCAGGAAGCAGGAAGCAGGAGTCAGGAAGCAGGAAGAAGGAGTCAGGAAGCAGGAAGAAGGAGTGAAGGGAGGGGTGATGAAGGGAGGGAGGAAGGGAGGGATGAAGGGAGGGAGGGATGAAAGGAGGGATGAAGGGAGAGAGGGCAGGATTGTTGAAGGGAGGGAGGGGGGATGAAGGGAGTGAGGGAGGTTTGAAGGGAGGTAGGTTTGAAGGGAGGAAAGGTTGAAGGGCGGGAGGGATGAAGGGAGGGAGGGTTGAAGAGAGGGAAGGGGGTTGAAGGGAGGGAAGGAGGTTTGAAGGGAGGTAGGTTTGAAGGGAGGAAAGGTTGAAGGGCGGGAGGGATGAAGGGACGGAGGGTTGAAGAGAGGGAAGGGGGGTTGAAGGGAGGGTTAGAGGGAGGGAGGGAGGGAGGGATGAAGAGAGGGAAGGGGGGTTGAAGGGAGGGAAGGAGGTTTGAAGGGAGGGTTGGAGGGAGGGATGAAGTGAGGGTTGGATGAAGAGAGGATTGGATGGAGGGAGGGAGGGTTGAAGGGAGGGCAGGAGGTTTGAAGGGAGGTTTGGAGGGAATGATGAAGAGAGGGTTGGAGGGAGGGTTGAAGGGAGGGAGGGAGGATGGGAGGATGGGAGGGAGAGAGGGATGAAGAGAGGGTTTAGTGGGAGGGAGGGAGGGAGGGTTGAAGGGAGGGAAGGGGGGTTGAAGGGAGGGTTGGAGGGAGGGAGGGATGAAGAGAGGGAAGGAGGGTTGAAGGGAGGAGGGAAGGGAGGGAAGGAGGGTTGAAGGGAGGTTGGAGGGATGGAAGGAGGAATGAAAGGAGGGTTGGAAGGAGGGAGGGAGGGATGAAGAGATGAAGAGAGGGAAGGAGGGTTGAAGGGTGGGTTGAAGGGAGGTTTGGAGGGAAGGAGGGTTGAAGGGAGGATTGGAGGGAAGGAGGGTTGAAGGGAGGATTGGAGGGAAGGAGGGTTGAAGGGAGGATTGGAGGGAAGGAGGGTTGAAAGGAGGATTGGAGGGAAGGAGGGTTGAAGGGAGGCTTGGAGGGAAGGAGGGTTGAAGGGAGGGTTGAAGGGAGGATTGGAGGGAAGAAGGGTTGAAGGGAGGATTGGAGGGAAGGAGGGTTGAAGGGAGGCTTGGAGGGAAGGAGGGTTGAAGGGAGGGAAGGAGCTGCGTATAGTTGTTACAGGCTGCTTGTAGTTATTACGGGCTGAGAAAAAGGACTGCTAATTCAACACACAGACACACAGACACAGACACAGACACCCCCAATTCCTCTCTGATCTTCAGCCTCCTCTCATCCTTCAGATTCCATCCGACAGCAGCAGACAGAGACTCCATTTCATGGTTGTGAGTGTGTGTTTGTGTGTGAGGTGGGTGAGTTCGTGTGTGTGGTGTGTGTGTGTGTGTGGTGTGTGAGTTCGTGTGCTTGTGTGAGTGTGTGTGGGTGTGGTGTGTGAGTCCGTGTGTGTGTGTGTGGTGTGTGTGTGAGTGTGTGTGTGTGAGTGTGTGAGTCCGAGTGTGTGTGTGTGTGTGTGTGTGTGTGTGTGTGTGTTTGAGTCCGTGTATGTGTGTGTATGTGTGTGTGTGTTCACTTTGCTCCAGCTTGTCCTGTTCATGTCCTCTGTTCTTTTATATAAATAACCTCCAGTGTATAATATCTTCTGATAAGGAAACTGTTTTATGTGAAATGGGATTTAAAGACTCCAGCCTGTCGGTCGATTTTTACTCCACAATTCTGCTCTTGAGTTAGAGTGCGTCCCAAATAGAAACCTGTTCCATATATAGCACATTACAAGGCAAGGACCCATTGGGCTCTGGTCAAAACTAGTATACTATGGAATAGTGTGCCATTTGGGAGTGAGTTGTATTCTCCAGTGCTCCTACTGTCTCTGTCTGTATTCCAGGTAGCCCAGTGCCATCAGACAATGCCATCAGGCCGGAAGAGGAGACGTTTGGGGTGAGTTTATAATGACACAGGGTCTATCTCAAAGAGCACACTAATCCCTACATAGGGCACTACTTTAGACCACAGTCCACAGGGCTCTGTTCAAAAGTAGTGTAGTGTCTCCTGGTTTCCACAGTACTGGGGCTGGATAGGATCACCTGTCTCTCTGTCTGTCTCCTAACCTGTCTGTCTGTCTCCTAACCTGTCTGTCTCTCTGTCTGTCTCCTGGTTTCCACAGTACTGGGGCTGGCTAGGATCACCTGTCTCTCTGTTTGTCTCCTAACCTGTCTGTCTGTCTCCTAACCTGTTTGTCTCTCTGTCTGTCTCCTGGTTTCCACAGTACTGGGGCTGGCTAGGATCACCTGTCTCTCTGTTTGTCTCCTAACCTGTCTGTCTCTCTGTCTGTCTCCTGGTTTCCACAGTACTGGGGCTGGCTAGGATCACCTGTCTCTCTGTTTGTCTCCTAACCTGTCTGTCTGTCTCCTAACCTGTCTGTCTCTCCGTCTGTCTCCTGGTGTACACAGTACTGGGGCTGGCTAGAATCACCTGTCTGTCTGTCTGTCTGTCTGTCTGTCTGTCTGTCTGTCTGTCTGTCTGTCTGTCTGTCTGTCTGTCTGTCTGTCTCCTAACCTGTCTGTCTGTCTCCAGGTGTCGATAGCAGTAGGTCTGGCTGGTTTCACCAGTGTTCTCCTCATCGTCCTCTTCATTCTCATCAACAAATATGGCCGACGCAACAAGTTTGGATTGAAGGGTAAGTCATAGTGCACCACATGACCAAACGTATGTGGACACCTGCTCCTCAACATCTCATTCCATAAATCATGGGCATTAATTCAAGTTAAATAAAGGTTAAATACAAAAAATATTTGTAAACAAATATGGAGCTGGTCCCCCTTTTCTTGCTCCACTCTTCTGGCAAGGCTTTCCACTAGATGTAGGAACATTGTTGCTATAACAGTCTCCACTCTTCTGGGAAGGCTTTCCACTAGATGTAGGAACATTGTTGCTATAACAGTCTCCACTCTTCTGGGAAGGCTTTCCACTAGATGTAGGAACATTGTTGCTATAACAGTCTCCACTCTTCTGGGAAGGCTTTCCACTAGATGTAGGAACATTGTTGCTATAGCAGTCTCCACTCTTCTGGGAAGGCTTTCCACTAGATGTAGGAACATTGTTGCTATAGCAGTCTCCACTCTTCTGGGAAGGCTTTCCACTAGATGTAGGAACATTGTTGCTATAACAGTCTCCACTCTTCTGGGAAGGCTTTCCACTAGATGTAGGAACATTGTTGCTATAGCAGTCTCCACTCGTCTGGGAAGGCTTTCCACTAGATGTAGGAACATTGCTGCTATAACAGCCTCTACTCTTCTGGGAAGGCTTTCCACTAGATGTAGGAACATTGCTGCTATAACAGCCTCCACTCTTCTGGGAAAGCTTTCCACTATATGTTGGTACATTGCTGCTATAACAGTCTCCACTCTTCTGGGAAGGCTTTCCACTAGATGTAGGAACATTACTGCTATAACAGCCTCCACTCTTCTGGGAAGGCTTTCCACTAGATGTAGGAACATTGCTGCTATAACAGCCTCCACTCTTCTGGGAAAGCTTTCCACTAGATGTTGGTACATTGCTGCTATAACAGCCTCCACTCTTCTGGGAAGGCTTTCCACTAGATGTTGGTATATTGCTGCTATAACAGCCTCCACTCTTCTGGGAAGGATTTCCACTAGATGTTAGAACCTTGCAGCTGGGACTTCCATTCAGTCACAAGAGCATTAGTGAAGTCTGGCACTGATGTTGGGTGATTAGTCCTGGCTCATCCCCAAAGGTGTTCAGTGGGGTTGAGGTCAGGGCTCTGTGTAGGCCAGTCAAGTTCTTCCACGCTGATCTCGACAAACCATTTCTGTATGGACCTCGCTTTGTGCATGTTGGCATTGTCATGCTGAAACACGAAAGGCCCTTCCCCAAACTGTTCCCACAAAGTAGGAAGCACAGAATTGTCTAGAATGTCACTGTATGCTGCAGCGTTAAGATTTCCCTTCACTGGAACTGAGGGGCCCGAACCATGAAAAATGGCCCCAGACTGTTACTCCTCCTCCACCAAACTTTAATTTTTTTCAAATTTGATTTCACCAGGTAGGGAAGGAGTGTTGATTTCACCAGGTAGGGAAGGAGTGTTGATTTCACCAGGTAGGGAAGGAGTGTTGATTTCACCAGGTAGGGAAGGAGTGTTGATTTCACCAGGTAGGGAAGGAGTGTTGATTTCACCAGGTAGGGAAGGAGTGTTGATTTCACCAGGTAGGGAAGGAGTGTTGATTTCACCAGGTAGGGAAGGAGTGTTGATTTCACCAGGTAGGGAAGGAGTGTTGATTTCACCAGGTAGGGAAGGAGTGTTGATTTCACCAGGTAGGGAAGGAGTGTTGATTTCACCAGGTAGGGAAGGAGTGTTGATTTCACCAGGTAGGGAAGGAGTGTTGATTTCACCAGGTAGGCCAGTTGAGAACATGTTCTAATTTACAACTGTGACCTGGCCAAGAAAAAAGCAAAGCAGTTTGACACAAACAACACAGAGTTACACATGGAAAAAAACATACTGGTCAGCTGGCTGACTGGGGTCTGACTGGCCAGCTGGCTGACTGGGGTCTGACTGGCCAGCTGGCTGACTGGGGTCTGACTGGCCAGCTGGTAGACTGGGGTTTAATTGGGGTCTGACTGGGGTCTGACTGGCCAGCTGGTAGACTGGGGTCTGACTGGCCAGCTGGTAGACTGGGGTCTGACTGGCCAGCTGGTAGACTGGGGTTCGACTGGCCAGCTGGTAGACTGGGGTTTAATTGGGGTCTGACTGGGGTCTGACTGGCCAACTGGTAGACTGGGGTCTGACTGGCCAGCTGGTAGACTGGGGTCTGACTGGCCTGCTGGTAGACTGGGGTTTGATTGGGTCTGACTGGCTGACTGGGACCTGACTGGGACCTGACTGGGACCTGACTGGGACCTGACTGGATTCTGTCTCTCCGGTTGCCAGCTGGCTGACTGGGGTCTGACTGGATTCTGTCTCTCCGGTTGCCAGCTGGCTGACTGGGACCTGACTGGATTCTGTCTCTCCGGTTGCCAGCTGGCTGACTGGGGTCTGACTGGATTCTGTCTCTCCGGTTGCCAGCTGGCTGACTGGGGTCTGACTGGATTCTGTGATGGTCTCTCCAGTTGCCAGCGTCGCTGCATCACCTTCAGAAGAAAGGTGGTGGGTAAAACCCTTTTCTATATTCAGCAATATGTTTTGGACAAATGTTCCTTCTGCCTCCATCTCTCTCTCATGTTTTGCCATCCACATCTTGACATTTGGAGCGGAACTAGTTTCATATTTTTTATAGTATAGAGTCTATTGACGTACCGGTGCGTCAATCTAAGTATCATAAATTTAAAAAAACATTTATATCTGTCAGTTTAATAAGCTGGAGACCCTTTTCTGCATGGGCTGTGTCTCAATACAGCGCATCCTCCTATGTCGCCCTTCCGTATCTTTAGTGGAAAGAGTCAGATTTATACCTCTGTTGGTCAGACCGGTAGACATCCTGAAAACGTCTGTAGCATCCTAACGGTTTGGCCAACAAACTAATATGGTATTCTCCGTTGTGCTGTATGTCCTCCACGAGTGACTCGTCTGAAGTCGGTAACGCCGATGTGTCAACTTTTGTCTGAGGTGTCTGAACCATTTTACCCCACTGGAAGAAGGGGAGACTCACCAACACGACGGTGTTGTCCGTTTTGTTCTATTGCCCCCACCAGTGTTATGGGACTGGTCTGAAGGAAACCCTGACAAAATATTGGAAGAACGAAGGTAGTTTTGTGCCAACAACAACAAGGGGTTAAATGTGTCTAAACATTTATAAACGTTTCCTGAGCTTTCTTATATCTCCTAGATATATGACATACACTTCCATAACATTTGTTACAATTTAAAAAAAAATATATATTTTTAATTTTACCTTTATTTAACCAGGCAAGTCAGTTAAGAACACATTCTTATTTTCAATGACGGCCTGGGAACAGTGGGTTAACTGCCTGTTCAGGGGCAGAACAACAGATTTGTACCTTGTCAGCTCGTGGGTTTGAACTCACAACCTTCCGGTTACTAGTCCAACGCTCTAACCACTAGGCTACCCTGCCGCCCCAATGATGCTGGGAGTCAGGAAGCAGGAGTCAGGAGTCAGGAGTCAGGAGTCAGGAGTCAGGAAGCAGGAAGCAGGAGTCAGGAAGCAGGAGTCAGGAAGCAGGAGTCAGGAAGCAGGAGTCAGGAAGCAGGAGTCAGGAAGCAGGAGTCAGGAAGCAGGAGTCAGGAAGCAGGAAGCAGGAGTCAGGAAGCAGGAGTCAGGAAGCAGGAGTCAGGAAGCAGGAGTCAGGAAGCAGGAGTCAGGAAGCAGGAGTCAGGAAGCAGGAGTCAGGAAGCAGGAGTCAGGAAGCAGGAGTCAGGAAGCAGGAGTCAGGAAGCAGGAGTCAGGAAGCAGGAGTCAGGAAGCAGGAGTCAGGAAGCAGGAAGCAGGAGTCAGGAAGCAGGAGTCAGGAAGCAGGAGTCAGGAAGCAGGAGTCAGGAAGCAGGAGTCAGGAAGCAGGAGTCAGGAAGCAGGAGTCAGGAAGCAGGAGTCAGGAGTCAGGAGTCAGGAGTCAGGAGTCAGGAGTCAGGAAGCAGGAGTCAGGAAGCAGGAGTCAGGAAGCAGGAGTCAGGAAGCAGGAGTCAGGAGTCAGGAAGCAGGAAGCAGGAGTCAGGAGTCAGGAGTCAGGAGTCAGGAAGCAGGAGTCAGGAAGCAGGAGTCAGGAAGCAGGAGTCAGGAAGCAGGAGTCAGGAAGCAGGAGTCAGGAAGCAGGAGTCAGGAGTCAGGAGTCAGGAGTCAGGAGTCAGGAGTCAGGAGTCAGGAGTCAGGAGTCAGGAAGCAGGAGTCAGGAAGCAGGAGTCAGGAAGCAGGAGTCAGGAAGCAGGAGTCAGGAAGCAGGAGTCAGGAAGCAGGAGTCAGGAAGCAGGAAGCAGGAGTCAGGAAGCAGGAGTCAGGAGTCAGGAAGCAGGAGTCAGGAAGCAGGAGTCAGGAAGCAGGAAGCAGGAGTCAGGAAGCAGGAGTCAGGAAGCAGGAAGCAGGAGTCAGGAAGCAGGAAACAGGAGTCAGGAAGCAGGAGTCAGGAAGCAGGAGTCAGGAAGCAGGAGTCAGGAGTCAGGAGTCAGGAGTCAGGAAGCAGGAGTCAGGAAGCAGGAGTCAGGAAGCAGGAGTCAGGAAGCAGGAGTCAGGAAGCAGGAAGCAGGAGTCAGGAAGCAGGAGTCAGGAAGCAGGAAGCAGGAAGCAGGAGTCAGGAAGCAGGAGTCAGGAGTCAGGAAGCAGGAGTCAGGAAGCAGGAGTCAGGAAGCAGGAGTCAGGAGGCAGGAGTCAGGAGGCAGGAGTCAGGAAGCAGGAGTCAGGAAGCAGGAGTCAGGAAGCAGGAGTCAGGAAGCAGGAGTCAGGAAGCAGGAGTCAGGAGTCAGGAGTCAGGAGTCAGGAGTCAGGAGTCAGGAAGCAGGAGTCAGGAAGCAGGAGACAGGAAGCAGGAGACAGGAAGCAGGAGTCAGGAAGCAGGAGTCAGGAAGCAGGAAGCAGGAGTCAGGAAGCAGGAGTCAGGAAGCAGGAAGCAGGAAGCAGGAGTCAGGAAGCAGGAGTCAGGAGTCAGGAAGCAGGAGTCAGGAAGCAGGAGTCAGGAAGCAGGAGTCAGGAGTCAGGAGTCAGGAGTCAGGAGTCAGGAGTCAGGAAGCAGGAGTCAGGAAGCAGGAGTCAGGAAGCAGGAGTCAGGAAGCAGGAGTCAGGAAGCAGGAAGCAGGAGTCAGGAAGCAGGAGTCAGGAAGCAGGAAGCAGGAAGCAGGAGTCAGGAAGCAGGAGTCAGGAGTCAGGAAGCAGGAGTCAGGAAGCAGGAGTCAGGAAGCAGGAGTCAGGAGGCAGGAGTCAGGAGGCAGGAGTCAGGAAGCAGGAGTCAGGAAGCAGGAGTCAGGAGTCAGGAAGCAGGAGTCAGGAAGCAGGAGTCAGGAAGCAGGAGTCAGGAAGCAGGAGTCAGGAAGCAGGAGTCAGGAGTCAGGAGTCAGGAGTCAGGAAGCAGGAGTCAGGAAGCAGGAGACAGGAAGCAGGAGACAGGAAGCAGGAGTCAGGAAGCAGGAGTCAGGAGTCAGGAGTCAGGAGTCAGGAAGCAGGAGTCAGGAAGCAGGAGACAGGAAGCAGGAGTCAGGAAGCAGGAGTCAGGAGGCAGGAGTCAGGAGGCAGGAGTCAGGAGGCAGGAGTCAGGAAGCAGGAGTCAGGAAGCAGGAGTCAGGAAGCAGGAGTCAGGAGTCAGGAAGCAGGAGTCAGGAAGCAGGAGTCAGGAAGCAGGAGTCAGGAAGCAGGAGTCAGGAGTCAGGAGTCAGGAGTCAGGAAGCAGGAGTCAGGAAGCAGGAGACATGAAGCAGGAGTCAGGAAGCAGGAGTCAGGAAGCAGGAGTCAGGAAGCAGGAAGCAGGAGTCAGGAAGCAGGAGTCAGGAAGCAGGAAGCAGGAGTCAGGAGTCAGGAAGCAGGAGTCAGGAAGCAGGAGTCAGGAAGCAGGAGTCAGGAGGCAGGAGTCAGGAGGCAGGAGTCAGGAGGCAGGAGTCAGGAAGCAGGAGTCAGGAAGCAGGAGTCAGGAAGCAGGAGTCAGGAAGCAGGAGTCAGGAGTCAGGAGTCAGGAGTCAGGAAGCAGGAGTCAGGAAGCAGGAGTCAGGAAGCAGGAGACAGGAAGCAGGAGACAGGAAGCAGGAGACAGGAAGCAGGAGACAGGAAGCAGGAGTCAGGAAGCAGGAGTCAGGAAGCAGGAGTCAGGAGTCAGGAGTCAGGAAGCAGGAAGCAGGAGTCAGGAAGCAGGAGTCAGGAAGCAGGAGTCAGGAGTCAGGAAGCAGGAGTCAGGAAGCAGGAGTCAGGAAGCAGGAGTCAGGAGTCAGGAAGCAGGAGTCAGGAAGCAGGAGTCAGGAAGCAGGAGTCAGGAAGCAGGAGTCAGGAGTCAGGAAGCAGGAGTCAGGAAGCAGGAGTCAGGAAGCAGGAAGCAGGAGTCAGGAGTCAGGAGTCAGGAGTCAGGAAGCAGGAGTCAGGAGTCAGGAAGCAGGAGTCAGGAAGCAGGAGTCAGGAAGCAGGAGTCAGGAAGCAGGAAGCAGGAGTCAGGAAGCAGGAGTCAGGAAGCAGGAAGCAGGAGTCAGGAAGCAGGAGTCAGGAAGCAGGAGTCAGGAAGCAGGAGTCAGGAAGCAGGAAGCAGGAGTCAGGAAGCAGGAGTCAGGAGTCAGGAGTCAGGAGTCAGGAAGCAGGAGACAGGAAGCAGGAGTCAGGAAGCAGGAGTCAGGAAGCAGGAGTCAGGAAGCAGGAGTCAGGAGTCAGGAGTCAGGAGTCAGGAGTCAGGAGTCAGGAAGCAGGAGTCAGGAAGCAGGAGTCAGGAGGCAGGAGTCAGGAAGCAGGAGTCAGGAAGCAGGAGTCAGGAAGCAGGAGTCAGGAAGCAGGAAGCAGGAGTCAGGAAGCAGGAAGCAGGAGTCAGGAAGCAGGAGTCAGGAAGCAGGAGTCAGGAAGCAGGAGTCAGGAAGCAGGAGTCAGGAAGCAGGAGTCAGGAAGCAGGAGTCAGGAAGCAGGAGTCAGGAGTCAGGAGTCAGGAGTCAGGAGTCAGGAAGCAGGAGTCAGGAAGCAGGAGTCAGGAGTCAGGAGTCAGGAGTCAGGAGTCAGGAGTCAGGAAGCAGGAGACAGGAAGCAGGAGTCAGGAAGCAGGAGTCAGGAAGCAGGAGTCAGGAGTCAGGAGTCAGGAGTCAGGAGTCAGGAGTCAGGAGTCAGGAAGCAGGAGACAGGAAGCAGGAGTCAGGAAGCAGGAGTCAGGAAGCAGGAGTCAGGAAGCAGGAGTCAGGAGTCAGGAGTCAGGAAGCAGGAGTCAGGAATCAGGAGTCAGGAAGCAGGAGTCAGGAGTCAGGAAGCAGGAGTCAGGAGTCAGGAAGCAGGAGTCAGGAGTCAGGAGTCAGGAGTCAGGAGTCAGGAGTCAGGAGTCAGGAAGCAGGAGTCAGGAAGCAGGAGTCAGGAAGCAGGAGTCAGGAAGCAGGAGTCAGGAAGCAGGAGTCAGGAAGCAGGAGTCAGGAAGCAGGAGTCAGGAAGCAGGAGTCAGGAAGCAGGAGTCAGGAAGCAGGAGTCAGGAGTCAGGAAGCAGGAGTCAGGAAGCAGGAGTCAGGAAGCAGGAGTCAGGAAGCAGGAGTCAGGAAGCAGGAGTCAGGAGTCAGGAAGCAGGAGTCAGGAGTCAGGAAGCAGGAGTCAGGAAGCAGGAGTCAGGAGTCAGGAAGCAGGAGTCAGGAAGCAGGAGTCAGGAAGCAGGAGTCAGGAAGCAGGAGTCAGGAAGCAGGAGTCAGGAAGCAGGAGTCAGGAAGCAGGAGTCAGGAAGCAGGAAGCAGGAGTCAGGAAGCAGGAAGCAGGAGTCAGGAAGCAGGAAGCAGGAGTCAGGAGTCAGGAGTCAGGAGTCAGGAGTCAGGAAGCAGGAGTCAGGAAGCAGGAGACAGGAAGCAGGAGTCAGGAAGCAGGAGTCAGGAAGCAGGAGTCAGGAGTCAGGAGTCAGGAGTCAGGAAGCAGGAGTCAGGAGTCAGGAAGCAGGAGTCAGGAAGCAGGAGTCAGGAAGCAGGAGTCAGGAAGCAGGAGTCAGGAGTCAGGAAGCAGGAGTCAGGAAGCAGGAAGCAGGAGTCAGGAAGCAGGAGTCAGGAGTCAGGAGTCAGGAGTCAGGAAGCAGGAGTCAGGAGTCAGGAAGCAGGAGTCAGGAGTCAGGAAGCAGGAGTCAGGAAGCAGGAGTCAGGAAGCAGGAGTCAGGAGTCAGGAAGCAGGAGTCAGGAAGCAGGAGTCAGGAAGCAGGAGTCAGGAAGCAGGAGTCAGGAGTCAGGAGTCAGGAGTCAGGAGGCAGGAGTCAGGAAGCAGGAGTCAGGAAGCAGGAGTCAGGAAGCAGGAGTCAGGAAGCAGGAGTCAGGAAGCAGGAGTCAGGAGTCAGGAGTCAGGAGTCAGGAGTCAGGAAGCAGGAGTCAGGAAGCAGGAGTCAGGAAGCAGGAGTCAGGAAGCAGGAGTCAGGAAGCAGGAGTCAGGAAGCAGGAGTCAGGAAGCAGGAGTCAGGAAGCAGGAGTCAGGAGTCAGGAAGCAGGAGTCAGGAAGCAGGAGTCAGGAAGCAGGAGTCAGGAAGCAGGAGTCAGGAAGCAGGAGTCAGGAAGCAGGAGTCAGGAAGCAGGAGTCAGGAGTCAGGAAGCAGGAGGCAGAAGTCAGGAAGCAGGAGTCAGGAAGCAGGAGTCAGGAAGCAGGAGTCAGGAAGCAGGAGACAGGAAGCAGGAGTCAGGAAGCAGGAGTCAGGAAGCAGGAGTCAGGAAGCAGGAGTCAGGAAGCAGGAAGCAGGAGTCAGGAAGCAGGAAGCAGGGGACATGAACCAATACTGTATGGAGTGGAAATGAACACAGAACTAATACTGTCTGTTGTGATACTAGGGAGGGGATGTGAACACAGAACCAATACTGTCTGTTGTGATACTAGGGAGGGGATGTGAACACAGAACCAATACTGTCTGTTGTGATACTAGGGGGGGGATGTGAACACAGAACCAATACTGTCTTTTGTGATACTAGGGAGGGGATGTGAACACAGAACCAATACTGTCTGTTGTGATACTAGGGACGGGATGTGAACACAGAACCAATACTGTCTGTTGTGATACTAGGGAGGGGATGTGAACACAGAACCAATACTGTCTGTTGTGATACTAGGGAGGGGATGTGAACACAGAACCAATACTGTCTGTAGTGATACTAAAGAGGGGATGTGAACACAGAACCAATACTGTCTGTTGTGATACTAGGGAGGGGAAATGAACCAATACTGTCTGTAGTGATACTAGGGAGGGGAAATGAACTCAGAACCAATACTGTCTCTAGTGATACTAGGGAGGGGAAATGAACCAATACTGTCTGTAGTGATACTAGGGAGGGGAAATGAACTCAGAACCAATACTGTCTCTAGTGATACTAGGGAGGGGACATGAACCAATACTGTCTGTAGAGTGATGTTAGGCAGGGGACATGAACACAGAACCAATACTGTCTGTAGTGATACTAAGGAGGGGACATGAACCAATATTGTCTGTAGTGATACTAGGGAGGGGAAATGAACCAATACTGCCTGTTGTGATACTGGGGAGGGGACATGAACTAATACTGTCTGTAGTGATACTAGGGAGGGGAAATGAACCAATACTGTCTGTAGAGTGATGTTAGGCAGGGGACATGAACACAGAACCAATACTGTCTGTAGTGATACTAAGGAGGGGACATGAACCAATATTGTCTGTAGTGATACTAGGGAGGGGAAATGAACCAATACTGCCTGTTGTGATACTGGGGAGGGGAAATGAACCAATATTGTCTGTAGTGATACTAGGGAGGGGAAATGAACCAATACTGCCTGTTGTGATACTAGGGAGGGGACATGACCACTGAACCAACACTGAGCCCCCCCCCCCAGCAGCTTACACTCGTTAGAATGTTTACGTATTCATTAACCTATCATGACAAACAACTGACTTCCTTCCCCTTTTCCTCAAAGTTTCCCGCTACCGTTTGTTCTACCTTCCTACAGTTGTTTCTCATATCTTGTTTCAGTGTTTGAAGACCTCGATCTCCCAGTAGAATGTATTGCTTATCAGAAACTGAAAGGCTGTCAGCAATAATCTCCGCAATACACCCAGTCTGTTGTCCTTGTTCCAGGAATACGGCATTATTTTACAGCACATGTCATAATGGGGAAAAGGACTAAGGCCCTCATTGGTTGGTAGTGTTTCTGACTAGCCCTGTATATTTTCATTCTACTATACATTGATTGGTAGTGTTTCTGACTAGCCCTGTATATTTTCATTCTACTATACATTGATTGGTAGTGTTTCTGACTAGCCCTGTATATTTTCATTCTACTATACATTGATTGGTAGTGTTTCTGACTAGCCCTGTATATTTTCATTCTACTATACATTGATTGGTAGTGTTTCTGACTAGCCCTGTATATTTTCATTCTACTATACATTGATTGGTAGTGTTTCTGACTAGCCCTGTATATTTTCATTCTACTATACATTGATTGGTAGTGTTTCTGACTAGCCCTGTATATTTTCATTCTACTATACATTGATTGGTACTGTTTCTGACTAGCCCTGTATATTTTCATTCTACTATACATTGATTGGTAGTGTTTCTGACTAGCCCTGTATATTTTCATTCTACTATACATTGATTGGTAGTGTTTCTGACTAGCTAGCCCTGTATATTTTCATTCTACTATACATTGATTGGGTAGTGTTTATCTCTGCTATCCCTGTCCCTCCCTCCCTTCTCACCCCCTTCTCCCTCCCCTTCCTCTGCCCCCCCCATATTGTGTCTCACTTCCACTAGGAATGGTGAGGCTGATTCCACTTGTTCAGCTTGATAATTAGTGACAATTAGTGACAAAGTAATTTACTTACTCAAGGAAGCTCATTGAGCAAATGGTGCCAATTAACTCTGGATGCTAATGTACCCAGAAATGCGTAAAAAAAGCACCAAACCCCCATTATAGACCAGCCGTTTACTACTGAGAGGAGGAGGAGGAGAGGAGAGGAGGCATGGAGGAGGAGGAGAGGAGGAGGCATTGAGGAGGAGGAGAGGAGGAGGCGAGGAGGAGGAGGAGAGGAGGAGGCATTGGGGAGGAGGAGAGTAGAGGAGAGTAGAGGAGGAGGAGGCATTGAGGAGGAGGAGAGTAGAGGAGAGTAGAGGAGAGGAGGCATGGAGGAGAGGAGGAGGCATTGAGGAGGTGGAGAGGAGCAGGCGAGGAGGAGAGGAGAGGAGAGGAGAGGAGGAGGCATTGAGGAGGAGAGGAGGAGGCGAGGAGGAGGAGGAGAGTAGAGGAGAGGAGGAGGAGGCATTGAGGAGGAGGAGAAGACAGTAGAGGAGGAAGAGGAAGAGGAGGAGGAGGAGGAGGAGGAGGAGGAGAGGAGTGTAGAGGAGGAGGAGAAGAGGAGGCATTGAGGAGGAGGAGAAGACAGTAGAGGAGGAAGAGGAAGAGGAGGAGGAGGAGGAGAGGAGTGTAGAGGAGGAGGCGAGGATGAGGAGAGGAGGAGGTATGGAGGAGGAGGAGGAGAGGAGGACGCATGGGAGAGGAGAGGAGGAGACTTGGAGGAGGAGAGTAGGAGACATGGATGAGAGGATAGTGGAGGGGGAGGAGGAGACATGGAGGATGAGAGGACATGGAGGATGAGGAGAGAGGAGAGGATGAGGCATGGAGGAGAAGAGGAGGCATGGAGGAGGAGAGTTCTGACTGACTTTTGGTCTTTGCTCTCTCTCTCAACCTGAGGTGGTGGAACTTTACTCAGCCTTAACGGAGACCCTGTAAACCGTTGGTTCAACACTCCCCTGTAGACCCTTGGTTCAACCCATTTGATCAACACTCCTCTGTAAACCCTTGGTTCAGCACTCCCCTGTAAACCATTGGTTCAACCCATTTGATCAGCACTCCCCTGTAGACCCTTGGTTCAACCCATTTGATCAGCACTCCCTGTAAACTCTTGGTTCAACCCATTTGATCAGCACTCCCCTGTAGACCCTTGGTTCAACACTCCCCTGTAGACCCTTGGTTCAACACTCCCCTGTAAACCCTTGGTTCAACACTCCCGTGTAAACCCTTGGTTCAACACTCCCCTGTAAACCCTTGGTTCAACCCATTTGATCAGCATTCCCCTGTAGACCCTTGGTTCAACACTCCCCTGTAGACCCTTGGTTCAACACTCCCCTGTAAACCCTTGGTTCAACACTCCCCTGTAGACCCTTGGTTCAACCCATTTGATCAGCACTCCCCTGTAGACCCTTGGTTCAACACTCCCTTGTAGACCCTTGGTTCAACACTCCCCTGTAGACCCTTGGTTCAACACTCCCCTGTAAACCCTTGGTTCAACACTCCCCTGTAGACCCTTGGTTCAACACTTCCCTGTAAACCCTTGGTTCAACCCATTTGATCAGCACTCCCCTGTAGACCCTTGGTTCAACACTCCCCTGTAGACCCTTGGTTCAACACTCCCCTGTAGACCCTTGGTTCAACACTCCCCTGTAAACCCTTGGTTCAACACTCCCCTGTAGACCCTTGGTTCAACCCATTTGATCAGCACTCCCCTGTAGACCCTTGGTTCAACACTCCCTTGTAGACCCTTGGTTCAACACTCCCCTGTAGACCTTTGGTTCAACACTCCCCTGTAAACCCTTGGTTCAACACTGCCCTGTAGACCCTTGGTTCAACACTTCCCTGTAAACCCTTGGTTCAACCCATTTGATCAGCACTCCCCTGTAGACCCTTGGTTCAACCCATTTGATCAGCACTCCCCTGTAGACCCTTGGTTCAACACTCCCCCTGTAGACCCTTGGTTCAACACTCCCCTGTAGACCCTTGGTTCAACACTCCCCTGTAGACCCTTGGTTCAACACTCCCCTGTAGACCCTTGGTTCAACACATTTGATCAGCACTCCCCTGTAAACCCTTGGTTCAACACTCCCCTGTAAACCCTTGGTTCAACACTCCCCTGTAGACCCTTGGTTCAACCCATTTGATCAGCACTCCCCTGTAGACCCTTGGTTCAACACTCCCCTGTAAACCCTTGGTTCAACACTCCCCTGTAGACCCTTGGTTCAACACTCCCCTGTAGACCCTTGGTTCAACACTTCCCTGTAAACCCTTGGTTCAGCACTCCCCTGTAAACCCTTGGTTCAGCACTCCCCTGTAAACCCTTGGTTCAGCACTCCCCTGTAAACCCTTGGTTCAACACTCCCCTGTAGACCCTTGGTTCAACACTCCCCTGTAGACCCTTGGTTCAACACTCCCCTGTAGACCCTTGGTTCAACACTCCCCTGTAAACCCATGGTTCAGCCCATTTGGTCATAACTCACCTTAATGTATATAAAAATATCCAGTACTATTTCACATCTTAATGTGTCCTACACAGTTCCATAACAATATACAGTACTATTTCACATCTTAATGTGTCCTACACAGTTCCATAACAATATACAGTACTATTTCACAGCTTAATGTGTCCTACACAGTTCCACAACAATATACAGTACTATTCCACAGCTCAATGTGTTTTTCTGATGAAATGTGTTTTTCATGATTGCCTACTGTGATGCATCACTACCATATATGTTTTAGCTGTTTGTAACATCGGAACAGGGGTTTATCGATACATCTCCGTTTTGGATAGATAACATTTTGTGTTATGTTTTAGTGTGTTCCAATTGTCCCAGAAGTGATTCTCTGGTTTCTTCATGACATTGAGCAGGGATGCCGCTCCTTCTGTTTCCATATTTCTGTGTTCTTGTTAAAGTGATTCACCATAGCTCAGAAGTAGACTCGGGTTTTCTGGGTCTCTATGTCTTTGGTTGGACAGGTTTCTAAATTTCCTTTATCATTGTTAATTTTCTTAGATTGTCTGCTTGACATTTAAAAATGTCATTGGGCATTTACCTCACGAGAGGTCAAATATTTGTTTGAACCTTTATTTAACTAGGCTAGTCAGTTAAGATCAATGACAGCCTAGGAACAGTGGGTTAACTCCCTTGTTCAGGGGCAGCACGACAGATTTTCACCTTGTCAGCTCGGGGATTTGATCTTGCAACCTTTCGGCTACTAGTCCAACGCTCTAACCACTAGGCTACCTGCCACCCTATGCTGTTTTGGTTTTCTACTGCCCTGTTTACACCTTCACTATTACAGTGAAATGTTTTGTCCAGGAAATTGTCTGAAAGGGATTAAATGTGTTGCCTAATTATTTTTTGGTAGGTTTCCCTACTACTTTCCTTCCATCTATCGCATTTCTTAATATTGTTTAGTTCCTTTGGCTTTGATGCCTCATGATTGAGTATTGCTCTGTTCAGGTAAACTTGTGATTTTGCTGTGATCTGATAGGGGTGTAAGTGGGCTGACTGTGAATGCTCTGAGATACTCTTGTTCAGGTAAGGGATTACCCCCCTGAAATGGACAAAAATGAATGGGAACATATTGCCATTGGACGAAACATATACACAATTTCAAATATCACTCAATTGGACTGCAGTTCATTCAAACCATATTGCAAATGGCATATGGCAAATGCCAAGTGTAATACATCAAAAATCCCAAAGATGGAGAGCGCGCTCAACAGTTAATTTTCATATTGCAAATGGACATCAAGTCAAGACCCAACTGTCCATTTGCAATATGTTTCAATATGCATTTACCATCACGAATTTGACATGCTCAAAAATACTGCAGAAATGTTTAATTGACTGGCCCAATGAACTTAGGATGGCCGGGCACTGAGAGTGGTTCCTCTCCATCGCTCGTTGTGTTGATTTCGTCATGCCCATTTTGTCATGTTTTTTCAATGTCGAATCTTAATGCATATGTAAAAAAGTCAGCCAGCAAGTCAGCATCCATCAGTCAATAAGATATCATTCTGACACCAAACTGATGCAAACTGACACCAAACCCACTTTGTCCAACTTGGTTAGGAGGACTTCTGACCAGGGGCTATAGGGCTCTGGTCACATGACTTCCTGTTCTCTTCATAGTGGAGGACTGCTAAATAATATTCAGGTGTTAACTCCAACAAACACAAGTCACAACTTCTATAGGTGGGTGTTTGTCTCTGAGAAATACTCACTCTAAAGCCAACAACTGCAACTGTAAAACAGTGTCTCTCACACCGTAGTCTGACTTCCTGCTAAGGGACAGAACTTGACTGGAGAAAGTTGCACTGTTTCATTGTGTGTGTTTCTTTAGAGTACATCAGAGTTGATCTGATGGAAGACCTCTGCTCTTAGTCTGCTTCCCAGATGGCACCCTATACTGCACTGCCTTGGACCGGTGCCCTGGTTAAAAGTAGTGCACTGAATAGGGTGCAAATTGGGACACCGGCTTAGATATATTCGACTGGAGATATGCTGTCTCAGAACCCAATTCACAGCTACTGCATCTTATAAAACTCCTTCCAGAGACTACAGGGATGTTTTCTTCAGCATCAGAACCCAATTCACAGCTACTGCAAATTATATAACTCCTTCCAGAGACCACAGGGAGGTTTTCTTCAGCGTCAGGTAGCATTGATCCAGTCTGCAGGATGTTATCACTCAACAGCCCAACGTCTCCTGTTCTCTCATCCTCCCTTTACCTATTCTCTGTAATCTGGCCCTCCCAGGAAGACATATTTCTGAGTGGGTTCTGAGTTGGGAGCCAGACAGGAACGTAGTGCTGTAGCATTGTGCAGAGCTGGACAAAAGTAGTGCACTATATAGGGAATAGGGTGCGATTTGGGATGTAACCTCTGAGTGTGTAGTGGAGCCGTAGTGCTCATAGTTCAGAGAACTGAAACTTTTCAAATGATCAAACTCCTTCCAGAGACCACAGGGAGGTTTTTACCAGACGTCAGGTAGCATTGATGCAGTCTGCAGGATGTTGACTACTTTGACCAGAGCCAATAAGGCACTTTTGGACCCAGAACATCTACAGCCTCTGATTGTGAGTGGGTATTGGACCCAGAATATCTACAGCCTCTGATTGTGAGTGGGGATTGGACCCAGGCCGTCTACAGCCTCTGATTGTGATTGGGTATTAGACCCAGAACATCTACAGCCTCTGATTGTGAGTGGGTATTGGACCCAGAATATCTACAGTCTCTGATTGTGAGTGGGTATTGGACCCAGGCCGTCTACAGCCTCTGATTGTGATTGGGTATTGGACCCAGAACACCTACAGCCTCTGGTTGTGAGTGGGTATTGGACCCAGAATATCTACAGTCTCTGATTGTGAGTGGGTATTGGACCCAGGCCATCTACAGCCTCTGATTGTGAGTGGGGATTGGACCCAGGCCGTCTACAGCCTCTGATTGTGATTGGGTATTAGACCCAGAACATCTACAGCCTCTGATTGTGAGTGGGTATTGGACCCAGAATATCTACAGTCTCTGATTGTGATTGGGTATTGGACCCAGAACATCTACAGCCTCTGATTGTGATTGGGTATTGGACCCAGAATATCTACAGCCTCTGATTGTGAGTGGGTATTGGACCCAGAACACCTACAGCCTCTGATTGTGAGTGGGTATTGGACCCAGAATATCTACAGCCTCTGATTGTGAGTGGGTATTGGACCCAGGCCGTCTACAGCCTCTGATTGTGATTGGGTATTGGACCCAGAACATCTACAGCCTCTGATTGTGAGTGGGTATTGGACCCAGAACACCTACAGCCTCTGATTGTGAGTGGGTATTGGACCCAGGCCGTCTACAGCCTCTGATTGTGAGTGGGGATTGGACCCAGAACATCTACAGCCTCTGATTGTGAGTGAGTATTGGACCCAGGCCGTCTACAGCCTCTGATTGTGATTGGGTATTGGACCCAGAACATCTACAGCCTCTGATTGTGAGTGGGTATTGGACCCAGAACACCTACAGCCTCTGATTATGAGTGGGTATTGGACCCAGAACATCTACAGCCTCTGATTGTGAGTGGGTATTGGACCCAGAACATCTACAGCCTCTGATTGTGAGTGGGTATTGGACCCAGAACACCTACAGCCTCTGATTATGAGTGGGTATTGGACCCAGAACATCTACAGCCTCTGATTGTGAGTGGGTATTGGACCCAGAAGACCTACAGCCTCTGATTTTGACTGGGTATTGGACCCAGAACATCTACAGTCTCTGATTGTGAGTGGATAATGAACTAGGCCATCTACAGCCTCTGATTGGGAGTGGGTAATGAACTAGGCCATCCACAGCCTCTGATTGTGAGTGGGTAATGAACTAGGCCATCTACAGTCTCTGATTGTGAGGGTGATATTGCAGCTGAACTCTAACTAAATCAGCTCCATCTCAAATATGTCATTCTCTAACTGAATCAGCTCCAATAATCACCCTGTCATTCTCTACCTGAATCAGCTCCAATAATCACCCTGTCATTCTCTAACTGAATCAGCTCCAATAATCACCCTGTCATTCTCTAACTGAATCAGATCCAATATCACCCTGTCATTCTCATTCCTGTCATTCTCTTGGTTGTTATTTTCCTTCCTCTTGGATGTTATTTTCTGTCCTCTTGGTTGTTATTTTCCTTCCTCTTGGTTGTTATTTTCTTTCCTCTTGGTTGTTATTTCCCTTCCTCTTGGTTGTTAATTTTTGTCCTCTTGGTTGTTATTTTCTGCCCTCTTGGTTGTTATTTTCTGTCCTCTTGGTTGTTATTTCCCTTCCTCTTGGATGTTATTTCCCTTCCTCTTGGTTGTTATTTCCCTTCCTCTTGGATGTTATTTCCCTTCCTCTTGGATGTTATTTCCTTCCTCTTGTATGTTATTTCCCTTCCTCTTGGTTGTTATTTCCTTCCTCTTGATGTTATTTCCC
>NC_088213.1:5687050-5752050 GCF_036934945.1 Oncorhynchus masou masou | reverse complement strand
AGGCCCAGTTAGTTAGTTCCTCTGCCAATCACCAGACTAATTCAGAGGCCCAGTTAGTTAGTTACTCTGCCAATCACCAGACTAATTCAGAGGCCCAGTTAGTTAGTTACTCTGCCAATCACCAGACTAATTCAGAGGCCCAGTTAGTTAGTTACTCTGCCAATCACCAGACTAATTCAGAGGCCCAGTTAGTTAGTTACTCTGCCAATCACCAGACTAATTCAGAGGCCCAGTTAGTTAGTTACTCTGCCAATCACCAGAACTAATGCTTGATTCCTTCCTTTCTATTTCCGACTCTCAGATCTCAGTGAGTTAGGCTTGTATCCCAAAGGGCACCCTGTTCCCTACGTAGTGGACAAGTCCTATATACTGTGCTTGCTGAAGAGCAGGGCAGGCTGGGTATTGATCTTAGACACTCATTTTCCTCAGTGATGTGCTATCTGAAGAGCAGGGCAGGCTGGGTATTGATCTTAGACACTCTTTGATCCGTCTGCATTGGTACAGTAAAATGAGTCCCAAATGGCACCCTATACCCTACACAGTGCACTCCTCCAGGGCTCTTTTCAAAAGTAGTGCACTACGTAGGGTATAGTTTACCATTTGGAACGTAGGCCTATATAAAACTGGTTTGGCTAAGCTCCCTTCCTCTCTAATTGAATGAATAGAAACATCATTTCCCAGGTCTGAAATCTGAGTTTGTAAATGAAAGGCCGTGTCTTCAGGATGAATTCTCCCTCTGCGTCTCAGCTGGTTCTCTTTCCTTTAGAAGAGGATGTGTCCTCAGGTAGAGGGGGTTTGGTGCCTCTGCTCTATACAGGCCCACATTACAACCTATTCTAGTGGACTACTTCTGACCAGAGCTTAATGGGCCCTGGTCAACAGTAGGAATAGGGCTCTGGTTTAAAGTAGTGCACTATGTAGGGAATAGGGCTCTGGTCAACAGTAGTGCACTATCTAGGGAATAGGGCTCTGATCTAAAGTAGTGCACTATGTAGGGAATAGGGCTCTGGTCAACAGTAGTGCACTATCTAGGGAATAGGGCTCTGGTTTAAAGTAGTGCACTATGTAGGGAATAGGGCTCTGGTTTAAAGTAGTGCACTATGTAGGGAATAGGGCTCTGGTTTAAAGTAGTGCACTATGTAGGGAATAGGGCGCTGGTCAACAGTAGTGCACTATCTAGGGAATAGGGCTCTGGTCTAAAGTAGTGCACTATGTAGGGAATAGGGCTCTGGTTTAAAGTAGTGCACTATGTAGGGAATAGGACTCTGGTTTAAAGTAGTGCACTATGTAGGGATTTGGGCTCTGGTCCAAAGTAGTACACTATGTAGGGAATAGAGTCCCATTCGAGTTTATCATCTTGTTTAGACAGCACCACCACTCTATCAGACAGCACCACCACTCTATATCAGACAGCACCACCACTCTATATCAGACAGCACCACCACTCTATATCAGACAGCACCACCACTCTATATCAGACAGTACCACCACTCTATATCAGACAGCACCACCACTCTATATCAGACAGCACCACCACTCTATATCAGACAGCACCACCACTCTATATCAGACAACACCACCACTCTATATCAGACAGCACCACCACTCTATATCAGACAGCACCACCACTCTATATCAGACAGCACCACCACTCTATATCAGACAACACCACCACTCTATATCAGACAGCACAACCACTCTATATCAGACAGCACAACCACTCTATATCAGACAGCACCACCACTCTATATCAGACACCACCACCACTCTATATCAGACAGCACCACCACTCTATATCAGACAGCACCACCACCACTCTATATCAGACAACACCACCACTCTATATCAGACAGCACCACCACTCTATATGAGACAGCACCACCACTCTATATCAGACAGCACCACCACTCTGTCAGACAGCATCACCACTCTATATCAGACAACACCACCACTCTATATCAGACAGCACCACAACTCTATATCAGACAACACCACCATCTATATCAGACAGCACCACCACTCTATATGAGACAGCACCACCACTCTATATCAGACAACACCACCACTCTATATCAGACAGCACCACCACTCTCTATCAGACAGCACCACCACTCTCTATCAGACAACACCACCACTCTATATCAGACAGCACCACCACTCTATATCAGACAGCACAACCACTCTATATCAGACAGCACAACCACTCTATATCAGACAGCACCACCACTCTATATCAGACACCACCACCACTCTATATCAGACAGCACCACCACTCTATATCAGACAGCACCACCACCACTCTATATCAGACAACACCACCACTCTATATCAGACAGCACCACCACTCTATATGAGACAGCACCACCACTCTATATCAGACAGCACCACCACTCTGTCAGACAGCATCACCACTCTATATCAGACAACACCACCACTCTATATCAGACAGCACCACAACTCTATATCAGACAACACCACCATCTATATCAGACAGCACCACCACTCTATATGAGACAGCACCACCACTCTATATCAGACAACACCACCACTCTATATCAGACAGCACCACCACTCTCTATCAGACAGCACCACCACTCTCTATCAGACAACACCACCACTCTATATCAGACAGCACCACCACTCTATATCAGACAGCACCACCACTCTATATCAGACAGCACCACCACTCTATATCAGACAGCACCACCACTCTATATCAGAAAGCCACACCACTCTATATCAGACAGCCACACCACTCTATATTCAGACAGCACCACCACTCTATATCAGACAGCACCACCACTCTATATCAGACAGCACCACCACTCTATATCAGACAGCACCACCATTCTATATCAGACAGCACCACCACCACTCTATATCAGACAACACCACCACTCTATATCAGACAACACCACCACCACTCTTTTTTCTGACAGCACCACCACTCTATATCAGACAGCACCACTACTCTATATCAAATAGCACCACCACTCTATATCAGAGAGCACCACCACTCCATATCAGAGAGCACCACCACTCTATATCAGACAGCACCACCACTCTATATCAGACAGCACCACCACTCTATATCAGACAGCACCACCACTCTATATCAGACAGCACCACCACTCTGTCAGACAGCACCACCACTCTATATCAGACAGCACCAGCACTCTATATCATACAGCACCACAATATATCAGACAGCACCACCAATCTATATCAGACAGCACCACCACTCTATATCAGACAGCACCACCACCACTCTATAGCAGACAACACCACCACCACTCTTTTTTCTGACAGCACCACCACTCTATATCAGACAGCACCACCATTCTATATCAGACAGCACCACCACTCTATATCAGACAGCACCACCACTCTATATCAGACAGCACCACCACTCTATATCAGACAGCACCACCACTCTATATCAGACAGCACCACCATTCTATATCAGACAGCACCACCACCACTCTATATCAGACAGCACCACCACTCTGTCAGACAGCACCACCACTCTATATCAGACAGCAGCACCACTCTATATCAGACAGCACCACCACTCTATATCAGACAGCACCAACACTCTATATCAGACAGCACACCACCACTCTATATCAGACAACACCACCACCACTCTATATCAGACAGCACCACTACTCTATATCAGACAGCACCACCACTCTATATCAGACAGCACCACCACTCTATATCAGACAGCACCAACACTCTATATCAGACAGCACCACCACTCTATATCAGACAGCACCACCACTCTATATCAGACAGCACCACCACTCTATATCAGACAACACCACCACTCTATATCAGACAGCACCACCACTCTATATCAGAGAGCACCACCACTCTATATCAGACAACAGCACCACCACTCTATATCAGAGAGCACCACCACTCTATATCAGACAACACCACCACTCTATATCAGACAGCACCAACACTCTATATCAGACAGCACCACCACTCTATATCAGACAGCACCACCACTCTATATCAGACAGCACCACCACTCTATATCAGACAACACCACCACTCTATATCAGACAGCACCACCACTCTATATCAGAGAGCACCACCACTCTATATCAGACAGCACCACCACTCTATATCAGACAACACCACCACTCTATATCAGACAGCACCACCACTCTATATCAGACAGCACCACCACTCTATATCAGACAGCACCACCACCACTCTATATCAGACAGCACCACCACCACTCTATATTCAGACAACACCACCACCACTCTATATTCAGACAACACCACCACCACTCTATATCAGACAACAGCACCACCACTCTATATCAGACAACAGCACCACCACTCTATATCAGAGAGCACCACCACTCTATATCAGACAGCACCACCACTCTATATCAGACAAGACCACCACTCTATATCAGAGAGAACCACCACTCTATATCAGACAGCACCACCACTCTATATCAGACAGGACCACCACTCTATATCAGAGAGAACCACCACTCTATATCAGACAACAGCACCACCACTCTATATCAGAGAGCACCACCACTCTATATCAGAGAGAACCACCACTCTATATCAAACAGCACCACCACTCTATTTCAGACAACACCACCACTCTATATCAGACAACACCACCATTCTATATCAGACAGCACCACCATCATTCTATATCAGACAGCACCACCACCACTCTATATCTGACAGCACCACCACTCTATATCAGAGAGCACCACCACTCTATATCAGACAGCACCACCACTCTGTCAGACTGCACCACCACCACTCTATATCAGACAGCACCACCACTCTATATCTGACAGCACCACCACTCTATATCAGAGAGCACCACCACTCTATATCAGACAACACCACCACTCTGTCAGACTGCACCACCACTCTGCCCCCCCCCCCTCCCTCCAGACTCACTCTGTCTGTGTGTGTTTGTCCCCCCCCTCCAGACTCACTCTGTCCGTGTGTGTTTGTCCCCCCCTCCCTCCAGACTCACTCTGTCTGTGTGTGTTTGTCCCCCTCCCTCCAGACTCACCCTGTCTGTGTGTGTTTGTCCCCCCTCCCTCCAGACTCACTCTGTCTGTGTGTGTTTGCCCCCTCCAGACTCACTCTGTCTGTGTGTGTTTGTCCCCTCCAGACTCACTCTGTGTGTTTGCCCCCCCTCCAGACTCACTCTGTCTGTGTGTGTTTGTCCCCCCCCTCCAGACTCACTCTGTCTGTGTGTGTTTGTCCCCCCCCCTCCAGACTCACTCTGTCTGTGTGTGTTTGTCCCCTCCAGACTCACTCTGTCTGTGTGTGTTTGTCCCTTCCCTCCAGACTCACTCTGTCTGTGTGTGTTTGTCCCCCCCTCCAGACTCACTCTGTCTGTGTGTGTTTGTCCCCCCTCCAGACTCACTCTGTCTGTGTGTGTTTGTCCCCCCCCCCCCTCCAGACTCACTCTGTCTGTGTGTGTTTGTCCCCTCCAGACTCACTCTGTCTGTGTGTGTTTGCCCCCCCTCCAGACTCACTCTGTCTGTGTGTGTTTGTCCCCCCCTCCCAGACTCACTCTGTCTGTGTGTGTTTGTCCCCCCCCCCAGACTCACTCTGTCTGTGTGTGTTTGTCCCCTCCAGACTCACTCTGTCTGTGTGTGTTTGTCCCCCCCTCCAGACTCACTCTGTCTGTGTGTGTTTGTCCCCTCCAGACTCACTCTGTCTGTGTGTGTTTGTCCCCTCCAGACTCACTCTGTCTGTGTGTGTTTGTCCCCCCCTCCAGACTCACTCTGTCTGTGTGTGTTTGTCCCCCCCTCCAGACTCACTCTGTCTGTGTGTGTTTGTCCCCTCCAGACTCACTCTGTCTGTGTGTGTTTGTCCCCTCCAGACTCACTCTGTCTGTGTGTGTTTGTCCCCTCCAGACTCACTCTGTCTGTGTGTTTTGTCCCCCCCCCTCCAGACTCACTCTGTCTGTGTGTGTTTGCCCCCTCCAGACTCACTCTGTCTGTGTGTGTTTGTCCCCTCCAGACTCACTCTGTGTGTTTGCCCCCCCCCTCCTGACTCACTCTGTCTGTGTGTGTTTGTCCCCCCCCCCCTCCAGACTCACTCTGTCTGTGTGTGTTTGTCCCTTCCCTCCAGACTCACTCTGTCTGTGTGTGTTTGTCCCCTCCAGACTCACTCTGTCTGTGTGTGTTTGTCCGCTCCAGACTCACTCTGTCTGTGTGTGTTTGTCCCCCCCCTCCAGACTCACTCTGTCTGTGTGTGTTTGTCCCCTCCAGACTCACTCTGTCTGTGTGTGTTTGTCCCCCCCTCCAGACTCACTCTGTCTGTGTGTGTTTGTCCCCTCCAGACTCACTCTGTCTGTGTGTGTTTGTCCCCTCCAGACTCACTCTGTCTGTGTGTGTTTGCCCCCTCCAGACTCACTCTGTCTGTGTGTGTTTGTCCCCTCCAGACTCACTCTGTCTGTGTGTTTGCCCCCCCTCCAGACTCACTCTGTCTGTGTGTTTGCCCCCCCCCTCCAGACTCACTCTGTCTGTGTGTTTGCCCCCCCCAGACTCACTCTGTCTGTGTGTGTTTGTCCCTTCCCTCCAGACTCACTCTGTCTGTGTGTGTTTGTCCCTTCCCTCCAGACTCACTCTGTCTGTGTGTGTTTGTCCCCTCCAGACTCACTCTGTCTGTGTGTGTTTGTCCCTTCCCTCCAGACTCACTCTGTCTGTGTGTGTTTGCCCCCCCCCTCCAGACTCACTCTGTCTGTGTGTTTGCCCCCCCCCCCTCCAGACTCACTCTGTCTGTGTGTGTTTGTCCCCTCCAGACTCACTCTGTCTGTGTGTGTTTGTCCCTTCCCTCCAGACTCACTCTGTCTGTGTGTGTTTGTCCCCCTCCAGACTCACTCTGTCTGTGTGTGTTTGTCCCCCCTCCAGACTCACTCTGTCTGTGTGTGTTTGTCCCCCCCAGACTCACTCTGTCTGTGTGTGTTTGTCCCCTCCAGACTCACTCTGTCTGTGTTTGTTTGTCCCCTCCCCTCCAGACTCACTCTGTCTGTGTGTGTTTGTCCCCTCCAGACTCACTCTGTCTGTGTGTGTTTGTCCCCTCCAGACTCACTCTGTCTGTGTGTGTTTGTCCCCCCTCCAGACTCACTCTGTCTGTGTGTGTTTGTCCCCTCCAGACTCACTCTGTCTGTGTGTGTTTGTCCCTTCCCTCCAGACTCACTCTGTCTGTGTGTGTTTGTCCCCTCCAGACTCACTCTGTCTGTGTGTGTTTGTCCCCTCCAGACTCACTCTGTCTGTGTGTGTTTGTCCCCTCCAGACTCACTCTGTCTGTGTGTGTTTGTCCCCTCCAGACTCACTCTGTCTGTGTGTGTTTGTCCCCTCCAGACTCACTCTGTCTGTGTGTGTTTGTCCCCTCCAGACTCACTCTGTCTGTGTGTGTTTGTCCCCTCCAGACTCACTCTGTCTGTGTGTGTTTGTCCCCTCCAGACTCACTCTGTCTGTGTGTGTTTGTCCCCTCCAGACTCACTCTGTCTGTGTGTGTTTGTCCCCTCCAGACTCACTCTGTCTGTGTGTGTTTGTCCCCTCCAGACTCACTCTGTCTGTGTGTGTTTGTCCCCTCCAGACTCACTCTGTCTGTGTGTGTTTGTCCCCTCCAGACTCACTCTGTCTGTGTGTGTTTGCCCCCCCCCTCCAGACTCACTCTGTCTGTGTGTGTTTGCCCCCCCCAGACTCACTCTGTCTGTGTGTGTTTGTCCCCTCCAGACTCACTCTGTCTGTGTGTGTTTGTCCCCCCTCCAGACTCACTCTGTCTGTGTGTGTTTGTCCCCTCCAGACTCACTCTGTCTGTGTGTGTTTGCCCCCTCCAGACTCACTCTGTCTGTGTGTGTTTGTCCCCTCCAGACTCACTCTGTGTGTTTGCCCCCCCCTCCAGACTCACTCTGTCTGTGTGTGTTTGTCCCCCCCCTGCAGACTCACTCTGTCTGTGTGTGTTTGCCCCCTCCAGACTCACTCTGTCTGTGTGTGTTTGTCCCTTCCCTCCAGACTCACTCTGTCTGTGTGTGTTTGTCCCCTCCAGACTCACTCTGTCTGTGTGTGTTTGTCCCCTCCAGACTCACTCTGTCTGTGTGTGTTTGTCCCCCCTCCAGACTCACTCTGTCTGTGTGTGTTTGTCCCCTCCAGACTCACTCTGTCTGTGTGTGTTTGCCCCCTCCAGACTCACTCTGTCTGTGTGTGTTTGTCCCCTCCAGACTCACTCTGTGTGTTTGCCCCCCCCCTCCAGACTCACTCTGTCTGTGTGGGTTTGTCCCCCCCCCCTCCAGACTCACTCTGTCTGTGTGTGTTTGTCCCTTCCCTCCAGACTCACTCTGTCTGTGTGTGTTTGTCCCCTCCAGACTCACTCTGTCTGTGTGTGTTTGCCCCCTCCAGACTCACTCTGTCTGTGTGTGTTTGTCCCATCCAGACTCACTCTGTGTGTTTGCCCCCCCCCTCCAGACTCACTCTGTCTGTGTGTGTTTGTCCCTTCCCTCCAGACTCACTCTGTCTGTGTGTGTTTGTCCCCCCCCCCTCCAGACTCACTCTGTCTGTGTGTGTTTGTCCCTTCCCTCCAGACTCACTCTGTCTGTGTGTGTTTGTCCCCCCCCTCCAGACTCACTCTGTCTGTGTGTGTTTGTCCCCTCCAGACTCACTCTGTCTGTGTGTGTTTGCCCCCCCCCCAGACTCACTCTGTCTGTGTGTGTTTGTCCCCTCCAGACTCACTCTGTCTGTGTGTGTTTGTCCCCCCCCCCTCCAGACTCACTCTGTCTGTGTGTGTTTGTCCCCTCCAGACTCACTCTGTCTGTGTGTGTTTGCCCCCTCCAGACTCACTCTGTCTGTGTGTGTTTGTCCCCTCCAGACTCACTCTGTGTGTTTGCCCTCCCCCTCCAGACTCACTCTGTCTGTGTGTGTTTGTCCCCCCCCCCCCTCCAGACTCACTCTGTGTGTGTTTGTCCCTTCCCTCCAGACTCACTCTGTCTGTGTGTGTTTGTCCCCTCCAGACTCACTCTGTCTGTGTGTGTTTGTCCCCTCCAGACTCACTCTGTCTGTGTGTGTTTGTCCCCCTCCCTCCAGACTCACTCTGTCTGTGTGTGTTTGTCCCCTCCAGACTCACTCTGTCTGTGTGTGTTTGTCCCTTCCCTCCAGACTCACTCTGTCTGTGTGTGTTTGTCCCCTCCAGACTCACTCTGTCTGTGTGTGTTTGTCCCCTCCAGACTCACTCTGTCCGTGTGTGTTTGCCCCCCTCCAGACTCACTCTGTCTGTGTGTGTTTGTCCCCTCCAGACTCACTCTGTCTGTGTGTGTTTGCCCCCCCCCTCCAGACTCACTCTGTCCGTGTGTGTTTGTCCCCCCTCCAGACTCACTCTGTCTGTGTGTGTTTGTCCCCCCTCCAGACTCACTCTGTCTGTGTGTGTTTGCCCCCCCTCCAGACTCACTCTGTCTGTGTGTGTTTGCCCCCCCTCCAGACTCACTCTGTCTGTGTGTGTTTGTCCCCCCCTCCAGACTCACTCTGTCTGTGTGTGTTTGTCCCCCCTCCAGACTCACTCTGTCTGTGTGTGTTTGTCCCCCCCTCCAGACTCACTCTGTCTGTGTGTGTTTGCCCCCCTCCAGACTCACTCTGTCTGTGTGTGTTTGTCCCCCCCTCCAGACTCACTCTGTCTGTGCGTGTTTTGCCCCCCTCCAGACTCACTCTGTCTGTGTGTGTTTGCCCCCCCTCCAGACTCACTCTGTCTGTGTGTGTTTGTCCCCCCTCCAGACTCACTCTGTCTGTGTGTGTTTGTCCCCCCCCTCCAGACTCACTCTGTCTGTGTGTGTTTGTCCCCCCTCCAGACTCACTCTGTCTGTGTGTGTTTGTCCCCCCCTCCAGACTCACTCTGTCTGTGTGTGTTTGTCCCCCCCCAGACTCACTCTGTCTGTGTGTGTTTGCCCCCCCTCCAGACTCACTCTGTCTGTGTGTGTTTGTCCCCCCCTCCAGACTCACTCTGTCTGTGTGTGTTTGTCCCCTCCAGACTCACTCTGTCTGTGTGTGTTTGTCCCCTCCAGACTCACTCTGTCTGTGTGTGTTTGTCCCCCCCCAGACTCACTCTGTCTGTGTGTGTTTGTCCCCTCCAGACTCACTCTGTCTGTGTGTGTTTGTCCCCTCCAGACTCACTCTGTCTGTGTGTGTTTGTCCCCCCCCCTCCAGACTCACTCTGTCTGTGTGTGTTTGTCCCCTCCAGACTCACTCTGTCTGTGTGTGTTTGCCCCCCCTCCAGACTCACTCTGTCTGTGTGTGTTTGTCCCCCCTCCAGACTCACTCTGTCTGTGTGTGTTTGTCCCCCCCTCCAGACTCACTCTGTCTGTGTGTGTTTGTCCCCCCCCTCCAGACTCACTCTGTCTGTGTGTGTTTGCCCCCCCCCCCCTCCAGACTCACTCTGTCTGTGTGTGTTTGTCCCCCCCCCCTCCAGACTCACTCTGTCTGTGTGTGTTTGTCCCCTCCAGACTCACTCTGTCTGTGTGTGTTTGTCCCCTCCAGACTCACTCTGTCTGTGTGTGTTTGTCCCCCCTCCAGACTCACTCTGTCTGTGTGTGTTTGTCCCCTCCAGACTCACTCTGTCTGTGTGTGTTTGTCCCCTCCAGACTCACTCTGTCTGTGTGTGTTTGTCCCCCCTCCAGACTCACTCTGTCTGTGTGTGTTTGTCCCCTCCAGACTCACTCTGTCTGTGTGTGTTTGCCCCCCCCCAGACTCACTCTGTCTGTGTGTGTTTGTCCCCCCTCCAGACTCACTCTGTCTGTGTGTGTTTGTCCCCCCCTCCAGACTCACTCTGTCTGTGTGTGTTTGTCCCCCCCTCCAGACTCACTCTGTCTGTGTGTGTTTGTCCCCCCTCCAGACTCACTCTGTCTGTGTGTGTTTGTCCCCCCCTCCAGACTCACTCTGTCTGTGTGTGTTTGCCCCCCCTCCAGACTCACTCTGTCTGTGTGTGTTTGTCCCCCCTCCAGACTCACTCTGTCTGTGTGTGTTTGTCCCCCCTCCAGACTCACTCTGTCTGTGTGTGTTTGTCCCCCCTCCAGACTCACTCTGTCTGTGTGTGTTTGTCCCCCCCTCCAGACTCACTCTGTCTGTGTGTGTTTGTCCCCCCCTCCAGACTCACTCTGTCTGTGTGTGTTTGCCCCCCCTCCAGACTCACTCTGTCTGTGTGTGTTTGTCCCCCCTCCAGACTCACTCTGTCTGTGTGTGTTTGTCCCCCCTCCAGACTCACTCTGTCTGTGTGTGTTTGTCCCCCCTCCAGACTCACTCTGTCTGTGTGTGTTTGTCCCCCCTCCAGACTCACTCTGTCTGTGTGTGTTTGTCCCCCCCTCCAGACTCACTCTGTCTGTGTGTGTTTGTCCCCCCCCCTCCAGACTCACTCTGTCTGTGTGTGTTTGCCCCCCCCCCCTCCAGACTCACTCTGTCTGTGTGTGTTTGTCCCCCCCCCCCAAACCAGACTCACTCTGTCTGTGTGTGTTTGTCCCCCCCCTCCAGACTCACTCTGTCTGTGTGTGTTTGTCCCCTCCAGACTCACTCTGTCTGTGTGTGTTTGTCCCCTCCAGACTCACTCTGTCTGTGTGTGTTTGTCCCCTCCAGACTCACTCTGTCTGTGTGTGTTTGTCCCCTCCAGACTCACTCTGTCTGTGTGTGTTTGTCCCCTCCAGACTCACTCTGTCTGTGTGTGTTTGTCCCCTCCAGACTCACTCTGTCTGTGTGTGTTTGTCCCCTCCAGACTCACTCTGTCTGTGTGTGTTTGTCCCCCCCCTCCAGACTCACTCTGTCTGTGTGTGTTTGTCCCCTCCAGACTCACTCTGTCTGTGTGTGTTTGTCCCCTCCAGACTCACTCTGTCTGTGTGTGTTTGCCCCCCCTCCAGACTCACTCTGTCTGTGTGTGTTTGCCCCCCCCCCCTCCAGACTCACTCTGTCTGTGTGTGTTTGTCCCCTCCAGACTCACTCTGTCTGTGTGTGTTTGTCCCCCCCTCCTCCAGACTCACTCTGTCTGTGTGTGTTTGTCCCCCCTCCAGACTCACTCTGTCTGTGTGTGTTTGTCCCCCCCCCTCCAGACTCACTCTGTCTGTGTGTGTTTGTCCCCTCCAGACTCACTCTGTCTGTGTGTGTTTGTCCCCAGACCTTCAGCACATTAAGCGCAGGGACATCCTCCTGAAGAGGGAGCTGGGAGAGGGGGCGTTCGGAAAGGTCTTCCTGGCTGAGTGCTACAACCTGATCCCCACCAAGGATACCATGCTGGTGGCTGTCAAGGTAAGGAGGGATCCCCCAAACAGACACAGTACTGTTACAGCTGTCTGTGGTAAATGGATCTCATTAGGAGGGATCCCCCAAACAGACACAGTACTGTCTGTGGTAAATGGTTCTCATTAGGAGGGATCCCCCAAACAGACACAGTACTGTCTGTGGTAAATGGTTCTCATTAGGTGGGATCCCCCAAACAGACACAGTACTGTCTGTGGTAAATGGTTCTCATTAGGAGGGATCCTCCAAACAGACACAGTACTGTCTGTGGTAAATGGTTCTCATTAGGAGGGATCCCCCAAACAGACACAGTACTGTCTGTGGTAAATGGTTCTCATTAGGAGGGATCCCCCAAACAGACACAGTACTGTCTGTGGTAAATGGTTCTCATTAGGAGGGATCCCCCAAACAGACACAGTACTGTCTGTGGTAAATGGTTCTCATTAGGAGGGATCCCCCAAACAGACACAGTACTGTCTGTGGTAAATGGTTCTCATTAGGAGGGATCCCCCAAACAGACACAGTACTGTCTGTGGTAAATGGTTCTCATTAGGAGGGATCCCCCAAACAGACACAGTACTGTCTGTGGTAAATGGTTCTCATTAGGAGGGATCCCCCAAACAGACACAGTACTGTCTGTGGTAAATGGTTCTCATTAGGAGGGATCCCCCAAACAGACACAGTACTGTCTGTGGTAAATGGTTCTCATTAGGAGGGATCCCCCAAACAGACACAGTACTGTCTGTGGTAAATGGTTCTCATTAGGAGGGATCCCCCAAACAGACACAGTACTGTCTGTGGTAAATGGTTCTCATTAGGAGGGATCCCCCAAACAGACACAGTACTGTCTGTGGTAAATGGTTCTCATTAGGAGGGATCCCCCAAACAGACACAGTACTGTCTGTGGTAAATGGTTCTCATTAGGTGGGATCCCCCAAACAGACACAGTACTGTCTGTGGTAAATGGTTCTCATTAGGTGGGATCCCCCAAACAGACACAGTACTGTCTGTGGTAAATGGTTCTCATTAGGAGGGATCCCCCAAACAGACACAGTACTGTCTGTGGTAAATGGTTCTCATTAGGAGGGATCCCCCAAACAGACACAGTACTGTCTGTGGTAAATGGTTCTCATTAGGAGGGATCCTCCAAACAGACACAGTACTGTCTGTGGTAAATGGTTCTCATTAGGAGGGATCCCCAAACAGACACAGTACTGTCTGTGGTAAATGGTTCTCATTAGGAGGGATCCCCCAAACAGACACAGTACTGTCTGTGGTAAATGGTTCTCATTAGGGGGATCCCCCAAACAGACACAGTACTGTCTGTGGTAAATGGTTCTCATTAGGAGGGATCCCCCAAACAGACACAGTACTGTCTGTGGTAAATGGTTCTCATTAGGAGGGATCCCCCAAACAGACACAGTACTGTCTGTGGTAAATGGTTCTCATTAGGAGGGATCCCCCAAACAGACACAGTACTGTCTGTGGTAAATGGTTCTCATTAGGAGGGATCCCCCAAACAGACACAGTACTGTCTGTGGTAAATGGTTCTCATTAGGAGGGATCCCCCAAACAGACACAGTACTGTCTGTGGTAAATGGTTCTCATTAGGAGGGATCCCCCAAACAGACACAGTACTGTCTGTGGTAAATGGTTCTCATTAGGAGGGATCCCCCAAACAGACACAGTACTGTCTGTGGTAAATGGTTCTCATTAGGAGGGATCCCCAAACAGACACAGTACTGTCTGTGGTAAATGGTTCTCATTAGGAGGGATCCCCCAAACAGACACAGTACTGTCTGTGGTAAATGGTTCTCATTAGGAGGGATCCCCCAAACAGACACAGTACTGTCTGTGGTAAATGGTTCTCATTAGGAGGGATCCCCCAAACAGACACAGTACTGTCTGTGGTAAATGGTTCTCATTAGGAGGGATCCCCCAAACAGACACAGTACTGTCTGTGGTAAATGGTTCTCATTAGGAGGGATCCCCCAAACAGACACAGTACTGTCTGTGGTAAATGGTTCTCATTAGGAGGGATCCCCCAAACAGACACAGTACTGTCTGTGGTAAATGGTTCTCATTAGGAGGGATCCCCCAAACAGACACAGTACTGTCTGTGGTAAATGGTTCTCATTAGGAGGGATCCCCCAAACAGACACAGTACTGTCTGTGGTAAATGGTTCTCATTAGGAGGGATCCCCCAAACAGACACAGTACTGTCTGTGGTAAATGGTTCTCATTAGGAGGGATCCCCCAAACAGACACAGTACTGTCTGTGGTAAATGGTTCTCATTAGGAGGGATCCCCCAAACAGACACAGTACTGTCTGTGGTAAATGGTTCTCATTAGGAGGGATCCCCCAAACAGACACAGTACTGTCTGTGGTAAATGGTTCTCATTAGGAGGGATCCCCCAAACAGACACAGTACTGTCTGTGGTAAATGGTTCTCATTAGGAGGGATCCCCCAAACAGACACAGTACTGTCTGTGGTAAATGGTTCTCATTAGGAGGGATCCCCCAAACAGACACAGTACTGTCTGTGGTAAATGGTTCTCATTAGGAGGGATCCTCCAAACAGACACAGTACTGTCTGTGGTAAATGGTTCTCATTAGGAGGGATCCCCCAAACAGACACAGTACTGTCTGTGGTAAATGGTTCTCATTAGGAGGGATCCCCCAAACAGACACAGTACTGTCTGTGGTAAATGGTTCTCATTAGGTGGGATCCTCCAAACAGACACAGTACTGTCTGTGGTAAATGGTTCTCATTAGGAGGGATCCCCCAAACAGACACAGTACTGTCTGTGGTAAATGGTTCTCTGTTACAGTAATGTAATGTACCTCGCCTGTCCTCTCCATTCATTAATCATACAACATAGTTATATGTCCAAGGTATCACATCCGGACAACTAAACTCTAGACCTCATTTGTAGTTCTCCAATGTGTAGTCCAGCAGGACTTGCCAGACGGTGATGTTAAAGTGACTCGTCAGTGGCCTACTGAATCGCATCGGAAAGAGACGTTCATTTGGCTCCCTAATTTGCATACTAGGTTGCTTTTTTTGCCAATTATTTGCAGATTAAATGAATAAAACATTTGATGAAGATGGTGAATCCTCCTCACCCCCGGATCAATAGGTAGTCTAGTGGAGAGATAGTTTCACTCTGGTCCAACATATGATAACAGAAAACAGATTGAATTTCAATTTGCTGATGAAACTAAGACTGTTATGAGAAAATGGTTTTTAATCCTTGTTAGAAATTGATAGTTGCTTGTTGAAAGTACAATGTAGCATTAGAATATAACAGAGGACACAAAAATAGAGCTTGTTTGGCAAAACAAATCATGGGGCGTCTGTTGTGGGGAAGGAACGGTGTCTGTTGTGGGAAAGGAATGGTGTCTGTTGTGGGAAAGGAACGGTGTCTGTTGTGGGAAAGGAACGGTGTCTGTTGTGGGAAAGGAACGGTGTCTGTTGTGGGAAAGGAATGGTGTCTGTTGTGGGAAAGGAACGGTGTCTGTTGTGGGAAAGGAACGGTGTCTGTTGTGGGAAAGGAATGGTGTCTGTTGTGGGAAAGGAACGGTGTCTGTTGTGGGAAAGGAACGGTGTCTGTTGTGTTGTGGGAAAGGAACGGTGTCTGTTGTGGGAAAGGAACGGTGTCTGTTGTGGGAAAGGAATGGTGTCTGTTGTGGGAAAGGAATGGTGTCTGTTGTGGGGAAGGAATGGTGTCTGTTGTGGGAAAGGAACGGTGTCTGTTGTGGGAAAGGAACGGTGTCTGTGGTGGGAAAGGAACGGTGTCTGTGGTGGGAAAGGAACGGTGTCTGTTGTGGGAAAGGAATGGTGTCTGTTGTGGGAAAGGAACGGTGTCTGTTGTGGGAAAGGAATGGTGTCTGTTGTGTGAAAGGAACGGTGTCTGTTGTGGGAAAGGAATGGTGTCTGTTGTGGGAAAGGAATGGTGTCTGTTGTGTGAAAGGAACGGTGTCTGTTGTGGGAAAGGAACGGTGTCTGTTGTGTGAAAGGAATGGTGTCTGTTGTGGGAAAGGAACGGTGTCTGTTGTGGGAAAGGAACGGTGTCTGTTGTGGGAAAGGAATGGTGTCTGTTGTGTGAAAGGAATGGTGTCTGTTGTGTTGTGGGAAAGGAACGGTGTCTGTTGTGGGAAAGGAACGGTGTCTGTTGTGTTGTGGGAAAGGAATGGTGTCTGTTGTGTGAAAGGAACGGTGTCTGTTGTGTTGTGGGAAAGGAATGGTGTCTGTTGTGGGAAAGGAACGGTGTCTGTTGTGTTGTGTGAAAGGAACGGTGTCTGTTGTGGGAAAGGAACGGTGTCTGTTGTGGGAAAGGAATGGTGTCTGTTGTGTTGTGGGAAAGGAACGGTGTCTGTTGTGGGAAAGGAATGGTGTCTGTTGTGGGAAAGGAATGGTGTCTGTTGTGGGAAAGGAACGGTGTCTGTTGTGGGAAAGGAACGGTGTCTGTTGTGGGAAAGGAATGGTGTCTGTTGTGGGAAAGGAACGGTGTCTGTTGTGTGAAAGGAATGGTGTCTGTTGTGTTGTGGGAAAGGAACGGTGTCTGTTGTGGGAAAGGAACGGTGTCTGTTGTGGGAAAGGAACGGTGTCTGTTGTGGGAAAGGAACGGTGTCTGTTGTGGGAAAGGAACGGTGTCTGTTGTGGGAAAGGAACGGTGTCTGTTGTGTTGTGGGAAAGGAACGGTGTCTGTTGTGTTGTGGGAAAGGAACGGTGTCTGTTGTGGGAAAGGAACAGTGTCTGTTGTGGGAAAGGAACGGTGTCTGTTGTGTTGTGGGAAAGGAACGGTGTCTGTTGTGGGAAAGGAACAGTGTCTGTTGTGGGAAAGGAACGGTGTCTGTTGTGGGAAAGGAACGGTGTCTGTTGTGTTGTGGGAAAGGAACGGTGTCTGTTGTGGGAAAGGAACGGTGTCTGTTGTGGGAAAGGAACGGTGTCTGTTGTGGGAAAGGAACGGTGTCTGTTGTGTTGTGGGAAAGGAACGGTGTCTGTTGTGGGAAAGGAATGGTGTCTGTTGTGGGAAAGGAACGGTGTCTGTTGTGTTGTGGGGAAGGAACGGTGTCTGTTGTGGGAAAGGAATGGTGTCTGTTGCGGGAAAGGAACGGTGTCTGTTGTGGGAAAGGAACGGTGTCTGTTGTGGGAAAGGAACGGTGTCTGTTGTGGGAAAGGAACGGTGTCTGTTGTGTTGTGGGAAAGGAACGGTGTCTGTTGTGGGAAAGGAATGGTGTCTGTTGTGGGAAAGGAACGGTGTCTGTTGTGTTGTGGGGAAGGAACGGTGTCTGTTGTGGGAAAGGAATGGTGTCTGTTGTGGGAAAGGAACGGTGTCTGTTGTGGGAAAGGAACGGTGTCTGTTGTGGGAAAGGAACGGTGTCTGTTGTGGGAAAGGAACGGTGTCTGTTGTGGGAAAGGAACGGTGTCTGTTGTGGGAAAGGAACGGTGTCTGTTGTGTTGTGGGAAAGGAACGGTGTCTGTTGTGGGAAAGGAACGGTGTCTGTTGTGGGAAAGGAATGGTGTCTGTTGTGGGAAAGGAATGGTGTCTGTTGTGTTGTGGGAAAGGAATGGTGTCTGTTGTGGGAAAGGAACGGTGTCTGTTGTGTTGTGGGAAAGGAACGGTGTCTGTTGTGTTGTGGGAAAGGAACGGTGTCTGTTGTGGGAAAGGAACGGTGTCTGTTGTGGGAAAGGAATGGTGTCTGTTGTGTGAAAGGAACGGTGTCTGTTGTGGGAAAGGAATGGTGTCTGTTGTGGGGAAGGAATGGTGTCTGTTGTGGGAAAGGAATGGTGTCTGTTGTGGGAAAGGAATGGTGTCTGTTGTGTGAAAGGAACGGTGTCTGTTGTGGGAAAGGAATGGTGTCTGTTGTGTTGTGTGGAAAGGAATGGTGTCTGTTGTGGGAAAGGAATGGTGTCTGTTGTGGGAAAGGAACGGTGTCTGTTGTGGGAAAGGAACGGTGTCTGTTGTGGGAAAGGAATGGTGTCTGTTGTGTTGTGGGAAAGGAATGGTGTCTGTTGTGTTGTGTGGAAAGGAATGGTGTCTGTTGTGGGAAAGGAACGGTGTCTGTTGTGTTGTGTGGAAAGGAATGGTGTCTGTTGTGGGAAAGGAATGGTGTCTGTTGTGGGAAAGGAACGGTGTCTGTTGTGGGAAAGGAACGGTGTCTGTTGTGGGAAAGGAATGGTGTCTGTTGTGTTGTGGGAAAGGAATGGTGTCTGTTGTGTTGTGGGGAAGGAACGGTGTCTGTTGTGTTGTGGGGAAGGAACGGTGTCTGTTGTGTTGTGGGGAAGGAACGGTGTCTGTTGTGTTGTGGGAAAGGAATGGTGTCTGTTGTGTTGTGGGAAAGGAATGGTGTCTGTTGTGGGAAAGGAATGGTGTCTGTTGTGGGAAAGGAATGGTGTCTGTTGTGGGAAAGGAATGGTGTCTGTTGTGGGAAAGGAATGGTGTCTGTTGTGGGAAAGGAACAGTGTCTGTTGTGTTGTGGGAAAGGAACGGTGTCTGTTGTGGGAAAGGAACGGTGTCTGTTGTGGGAAAGGAATGGTGTCTGTTGTGGGAAAGGAACGGTGTCTGTTGTGTTGTGGGGAAGGAACGGTGTCTGTTGTGTTGTGGGGAAGGAACGGTGTCTGTTGTGTTGTGGGAAAGGAATGGTGTCTGTTGTGTTGTGGGGAAGGAACGGTGTCTGTTGTGGGAAAGGAATGGTGTCTGTTGTGGGGAAGGAACGGTGTCTGTTGTGTTGTGGGAAAGGAATGGTGTCTGTTGTGTTGTGGGAAAGGAACGGTGTCTGTTGTGTTGTGGGAAAGGAACGGTGTCTGTTGTGGGAAAGGAATGGTGTCTGTTGTGGGAAAGGAACGGTGTCTGTTGTGTTGTGGGAAAGGAACGGTGTCTGTTGTGGGAAAGGAACGGTGTCTGTTGTGGGGAAGGAATGGTGTCTGTTGTGTTGTGGTGAAGGAACGGTGTCTGTTGTGTTGTGGGGAAGGAACGGTGTCTGTTGTGTTGTGGGAAAGGAACGGTGTCAGTTGTGGGAAAGGAACGGTGTCTGTTGTGGGAAAGGAACGGTGTCTGTTGTGTTGTGGGAAAGGAACGGTGTCTGTTGTGGGAAAGGAATGGTGTCTGTTGTGTGAAAGGAACGGTGTCTGTTGTGGGAAAGGAACGGTGTCTGTTGTGGGAAAGGAACGGTGTCTGTTGTGTTGTGGGGAAGGAACGGTGTCTGTTGTGTTGTGGGGAAGGAACGGTGTCTGTTGTGGGAAAGGAACGGTGTCTTCTGTGTTGTGTGGAAGGAACGGTGTCTGTTGTGGGAAAGGAACGGTGTCTGTTGTGTTGTGGGGAAGGAACGGTTTCTGTTGTGGGAAAGGAACGGTGTCTGTTGTGGGAAAGGAATGGTGTCTGTTGTGGGAAAGGAATGGTGTCTGTTGTGGGGAAGGAACGGTGTCTGTTGTGTTGTGGGAAAGGAACGGTGTCAGTTGTGGGAAAGGAATGGTGTCTGTTGTGGGAAAGGAATGGTGTCTGTTGTGTTGTGGGAAAGGAACGGTGTCAGTTGTGGGAAAGGAATGGTGTCTGTTGTGGGAAAGGAATGGTGTCTGTTGTGGGAAAGGAACGGTGTCTGTTGTGTTGTGGGAAAGGAACGTTGTCAGTTGTGGGAAAGGAACGGTGTCTGTTGTGGGAAAGGAACGGTGTCTGTTGTGTGAAAGGAACGGTGTCTGTTGTGGGAAAGGAACGGTGTCTGTTGTGGGAAAGGAACGGTGTCTGTTGTGTTGTGGGGAAGGAACGGTGTCTGTTGTGTTGTGGGGAAGGAACGGTGTCTGTTGTGGGAAAGGAACGGTGTCTTCTGTGTTGTGTGGAAGGAACGGTGTCTGTTGTGGGAAAGGAACGGTGTCTGTTGTGTTGTGGGGAAGGAACGGTTTCTGTTGTGGGAAAGGAATGGTGTCTGTTGTGGGGAAGGAACGGTGTCTGTTGTGTTGTGGGAAAGGAACGGTGTCAGTTGTGGGAAAGGAATGGTGTCTGTTGTGGGAAAGGAATGGTGTCTGTTGTGTTGTGGGAAAGGAACGGTGTCAGTTGTGGGAAAGGAATGGTGTCTGTTGTGGGAAAGGAATGGTGTCTGTTGTGGGAAAGGAACGGTGTCTGTTGTGTTGTGGGAAAGGAACGTTGTCAGTTGTGGGAAAGGAACGGTGTCTGTTGTGGGAAAGGAACGGTGTCAGTTGTGGGGTGGGAAAGGAACGGTGTCTGTTGTGGGGTGGGAAAGGAATGGTGTCTGTTGTGGGAAAGGAACGGTGTCTGTTGTGGGAAAGGAACGGTGTCTGTTGTGGGAAAGGAACGGTGTCTTTTGTGCGAAAGGAATTGTGTCTGTTGTGGGAAAGGAATGGTGTCTGTTGTGGGAAAGGAACGGTGTCTGTTGTGGGAAAGGAACGGTGTCTGTTGTGGGAAAGGAACGGTGTCTGTTGTGCGAAAGGAATGGTGTCAGTTGTGGGAAAGGAATGGTGTCTGTTGTGGGAAAGGAATGGTGTCTGTTGTGTTGTGGGAAAGGAACAGTGTATGTTGTGGGAAAGGAACGGTGTCTGTTGTGGGAAAGGAACGGTGTCTGTTGTGGGAAAGGAACGGTGTCTGTTGTGGGAAAGGAATGGTGTCAGTTGTGGGAAAGGAATGGTGTCTGTTGTGGGAAAGGAATGGTGTCTGTTGTGGGAAAGGAATGGTGTCTGTTGTGGGAAAGGAACGGTGTCTGTTGTGGGAAAGGAATGGTGTCTGTTGTGTTGTGGGAAAGGAATGGTGTCTGTTGTGTGAAAGGAACGGTGTCTGTTGTGGGAAAGGAATGGTGTCTGTTGTGGGAAAGGAATGGTGTCTGTTGTGGGAAAGGAACGGTGTCTGTTGTGGGAAAGGAATGGTGTCTGTTGTGTGAAAGGAACGGTGTCTGTTGTGGGAAAGGAATGGTGTCTGTTGTGTGAAAGGAATTGTGTCTGTTGTGTGAAAGGAACGGTGTCTGTTGTGGGAAAGGAATGGTTTCTGTTGTGGGAAAGGAACGGTGTCTGTTGTGGGAAAGGAACGGTGTCTGTTGTGGGAAAGGAATGGTGTCTGTTGTGGGAAAGGAATGGTGTCTGTTGTGGGAAAGGAACGGTGTCTGTTGTGGGAAAGGAATGGTGTCTGTTGTGGGAAAGGAACGGTGTCTGTTGTGGCGTGGGAAAGGAACGGTGTCTGTTGTGGGAAAGGAATGGTGTCTGTTGTGGGTAAGGAATGGTGTCTGTTGTGTGAAAGGAACGGTGTCTGTTGTGGGAAAGGAATGGTGTCTGTTGTGTGAAAGGAATGGTGTCTGTTGTGTGAAAGGAACGGTGTCTGTTGTGGGAAAGGAATGGTGTCTGTTGTGGGAAAGGAACGGTGTCTGTGGTGGGAAAGGAACGGTGTCTGTTGTGGGAAAGGAACGGTGTCTGTTGTGGGAAAGGAATGGTGTCTGTTGTGGGACAGGAATGGTGTCTGTTGTGGGAAAGGAACGGTGTCTGTTGTGGGGTGGGAAAGGAACGGTGTCTGTTGTGTGAAAGGAACGGTGTCTGTTGTGGGAAAGGAATGGTGTCTGTTGTGGGAAAGGAATGGTGTCTGTTGTGGGAAAGGAACGGTGTCTGTGGTGGGAAAGGAACGGTGTCTGTTGTGGGAAAGGAACGGTGTCTGTTGTGGGAAAGGAATGTTGTCTGTTGTGGGAAAGGAATGGTGTCTGTTGTGGGAAAGGAATGGTGTCTGTTGTGGGAAAGGAACGGTGTCTGTTGTGGGGTGGGAAAGGAACGGTGTCTGTTGTGGGAAAGGAATGGTGTCTGTTGTGGGAAAGGAATGGTGTCTGTTGTGGGAAAGGAACGGTGTCTGTTGTGGGAAAGGAATGGTGTCTGTTGTGGGAAAGGAACGGTGTCTGTTGTGGGAAAGGAATGGTGTCTGTTGTGGGAAAGGAACGGTGTCTGTTGTGGGAAAGGAATGGTGTCTGTTGTGGGAAAGGAACGGTGTCTGTTGTGGGAAATAAATGGTGTCTGTTGTGGGAAAGGAACGGTGTCTGTTGTGGGAAAGGAATGGTGTCTGTGGGAAAGGAACGGTGTCTGTTGTGTGAAAGGAACGGTGTCTGTTGTGTGAAAGGAATGGTGTCTGTTGTGTTGTGTGAAAGGAATGGTGTCAGTTGTGGGGTGGGAAAGGAACGGTGTCTGTTGTGGGGTGGGAAAGGAATGGTGTCTGTTGTGGGAAAGGAACGGTGTCTGTTGTGGGAAAGGAACGGTGTCTGTTGTGGGAAAGGAACGGTGTCTGTTGTGGGAAAGGAATGGTGTCTGTTGTGGGAAAGGAACGGTGTCTGTTGTGGGAAAGGAACGGTGTCTGTTGTGGGAAAGGAACGGTGTCTGTTGTGGGAAAGGAACGGTGTCTGTGGTGGGAAAGGAACGGTGTCTGTTGTGGGAAAGGAACGGTGTCTGTTGTGGGAAAGGAATGGTGTGTGTTGTGGGAAAGGAACGGTGTCTGTTGTGTGAAAGGAATGGTGTCTGTTGTGGGAAAGGAATGGTGTCTGTTGTGGGAAAGGAACGGTGTCTGTTGTGTTGTGGGAAAGGTATGGTGTCTGTTGTGGGAAAGGAATGGTGTCTGTTGTGGGAAAGGAATGGTGTCTGTTGTGTTGTGGGAAAGGAATGGTGTCTGTTGTGGGAAAGGAACGGTGTCTGTTGTGGGAAAGGAACGGTGTCTGTTGTGGGAAAGGAACGGTGTCTGTTGTGGGAAAGGAACGGTGTCTGTTGTGGGAAAGGAACGGTGTCTGTTGTGGGAAAGGAACGGTGTCTGTTGTGTGAAAGGAACGGTGTCTGTTGTGGGAAAGGAACGGTGTCTGTTGTGGGAAAGGAACGGTGTCTGTTGTGTGAAAGGAATGGTGTCTGTTGTGGGAAAGGAATGGTGTCTGTTGTGGGAAAGGAATGGTGTCTGTTGTGGGAAAGGAATGGTGTCTGTTGTGTGAAAGGAACGGTGTCTGTTGTGGGAAAGGAACGGTGTCTGTTGTGGGAAAGGAACGGTGTCTGTTGTGGGAAAGGAATGGTGTCTGTTGTGGGAAAGGAACGGTGTCTGTTGTGGGAAAGGAACGGTGTCTGTTGTGTGAAAGGAATGGTGTCTGTTGTGGGAAAGGAATGGTGTCTGTTGTGGGAAAGGAATGGTGTCTGTTGTGGGAAAGGAATGGTGTCTGTTGTGTGAAAGGAACGGTGTCTGTTGTGGGAAAGGAATGGTGTCTGTTGTGGGAAAGGAATGGTGTCTGTTGTGGGAAAGGAATGGTGTCTGTTGTGGGAAAGGAACGGTGTCTGTTTTGGGAAAGGAACGGTGTCTGTTGTGTGAAAGGAATGGTGTCTGTTGTGGGAAAGGAACGGTGTCTGTTGTGTTGTGGGAAAGGAACGGTGTCTGTTGTGTTGTGGGAAAGGAATGGTGTCTGTTGTGGGAAAGGAACGGTGTCTGTTGTGGGAAAGGAACGGTGTCAGTTGTGGGAAAGGAACGGTGTCTTTTGTGTTGTGGGGAAGGAATGGTGTCTGTTGTGGGAAAGGAACGGTGTCTGTTTGCGTTCAAACACTTTTATCTTCTTCCATCACCGTTGGAATAGAATTTAAAACAGAATATCACTTTATGTCAACCAACTGAAACCCTGCAGTTCTCTTCCTGTTATTATCGTGTCTAAGCACTCAAAGTTATTATGTTGGACTGACGCCCAGAGGAGAAACATTTACTGAGAATGTATCCTCAATGGCATCCTATTCCCTGTGTAGTGCACTACATTTGCATCCTATTCCCTGTGTAGTGCACCGCTGTCTGGTATTACTGGTCCAGACAGTTTGTTTAGAGGAGTCACCAGAACACTGTGACAATGCTGTCTGGTATTACTGGTCCAGACAGTTTGTTTAGAGGAGTCACCAGAACACTGTGACCATGCTGTCTGGTATTTCTGGTCCAGACAGTCACCAGAACACTGTGACCATGCTGTCTGGTATTACTGGTCCAGACAGTTTGTTTAGAGGAGTCACCAGAACACTGTGACCATGCTGTCTGGTATTACTGGTCCAGACAGTTTGTTTAGAGGAGTCACCAGAACACTGTAGCCCTGCTGTCTGGTATTACTGGTCCAGACAGTTTGTTTAGAGGAGTCACCAGAACACTGTGACCCTGCTGTCTGGTATTACTGGTCCAGACAGTCACCAGAACACTGTGCCCCTGCTGTCTGGTATTACTGGTCCAGACAGTTTGTTTAGAGGAGTCACCAGAACACTGTGACCATGCTGTCTGGTATTACTGGTCCAGACAGTCACCAGAACACTGTGACCGTGCTGTCTGGTATTACTGGTCCAGACAGTCACCAGAACACTGTGACCGTGCTGTCTGGTATTTCTGGTCTAGTCAGTCACCAGAACACAGTGACCGTGCTGTCTGGTATTACTGGTCCAGACAGTTTGTTTAGAGGAGTCACCAGAACACTGTGACCATGCAGTCTGGTATTACTGGTCCAGACAGTCACCAGAACACTGTGACCCTGCTGTCTGGTATTACTGGTCTAGACAGTTTGTTTAGAGGAGCCACCAGAACACTGTCACCATGCTGTCTGGTATTACTGGTCCAGACAGTTTGTTTAGAGGAGTCACCAGAACACTGTGACCATGCTGTCTGGTATTACTGGTCCAGACAGTCACCAGAACACTGTGACCGTGCTGTCTGGTATTTCTGGTCTAGTCAGTCACCAGAACACTGTGACCGTGCTGTCTGGTATTACTGGTCCAGACAGTCACCAGAACACTGTGACCGTGCTGTCTGGTATTTCTGGTCCAGTCAGTCACCAGAACACTGTGACCGTGCTGTCTGGTATTACTGGTCCAGACAGTTTGTTTAGAGGAGTCACCAGAACACTGTGACCATGCTGTCTGGTATTTCTGGTTCCAGTCAGTCACCAGAACACTGTGGCCCTGCTGTCTGGTATTACTGGTCCAGACAGTTTGTTTAGAGGAGTCACCAGAACACTGTGACCATGCTGTCTGGTATTTCTGGTTCCAGGCAGTCACCAGAACACTGTGGCCCTGCTGTCTGGTATTACTGGTCCAGACAGTTTGTTTAGAGGAGTCACCAGAACACTGTGACCATGCTGTCTGGTATTACTGGTCAAGACCGTCACCAGAACACTGTGACCCTTCTGTCTGGTATTACTGGTCCAGACAGTCACCAGAACACTGTGACCATGCTGTCTGGTATTACTGGTCCAGGCAGTCACCAGAACACTGTGACCATGCTGTCTGGTATTACTGGTCCAGACAGTTTGTTTAGAGGAGTCATGTTACTGAGGATGTTACTGAGTGATGAGGGGATGTTACTGGGTGATGAGGGGATGTTACTGGGTGATGAGTGGATGTTACTGGGTGATGAGGGGATGTGTTGTTACTGAGTGATGAGGGGATGTTACTGAGTGATGAGGGGATGTTACTGAGTGATGAGGGGATGTTACTGAGTGATGAGGGGATGTTACTGAGTGATGAGGGGATGTTACTGAGTGATGAGGGGATGTTACTGAGTGATGAGGGGATGTTACTGGGTGATGAGGGGATGTTACTGAGTGATGAGGGGATGTTACTGAGTGATGAGGGGATGTGTTGTTACTGAGTGATGAGGGGATGTTACTGAGTGATGAGGGGATGTTACTGAGTGATGAGGGGATGTTACTGAGTGATGAGGGGATGTTACTGGGTGATGAGGGGATGTGTTGTTACTGGGTGATGAGGGGATGTTACTGAGTGATGAGGGGATGTTACTGAGTGATGAGGGGATGTTACTGGGTGATGAGGGGATGTTACTGAGTGATGAGGGGATGTTACTGAGTGATGAGGGGATGTTACTGAGTGATGAGTGGATGTTACTGGGTGATGAGGGGATGTTACTGAGTGATGAGGGGATGTTACTGAGTGATGAGGGGATGTTACTGAGTGATGAGGGGATGTTACTGAGTGATGAGGGGATGTTACTGAGTGATGAGGGGATGTTACTGAGTGATGAGGGGATGTTACTGGGTGATGAGGGGATGTTACTGGGTGATGAGGGGATGTTACTGAGTGATGAGGGGATGTTACTGAGTGATGAGGGGATGTTACTGAGTGATGAGTGGATGTTACTGGGTGATGAGGGGATGTTACTGAGTGATGAGGGGATGTTACTGAGTGATGAGGGGATGTTACTGAGTGATGAGGGGATGTTACTGAGTGATGAGAGGATGTTACTGAGTGATGAGAGGATGTTACTGAGTGATGAGAGGATGTTACTGAGTGATGAGGGGATGTTACTGGGTGATGAGGGGATGTTACTGAGTGATGAGGGGATGTTACTGGGTGATGAGGGGATGTTACTGAGTGATGAGGGGATGTTACTGGGTGATGAGGGGATGTTACTGAGTGATGAGGGGATGTTACTGGGTGATGAGGGGATGTTACTGAGTGATGAGGGGATGTTACTGAGTGATGAGGGGATGTTACTGAGTGATGAGGGGATGTTACTGAGTGATGAGGGGATGTTACTGAGTGATGAGGGGATGTTACTGGGTGATGAGGGGATGTTACTGAGTGATGAGGGGATGTTACTGAGTGATGAGGGGATGTTACTGGGTGATGAGGGGATGTTACTGGGTGATGAGGGGATGTTACTGAGTGATGAGGGGATGTTACTGGGTGATGAGAGGATGTTACTGGGTGATGAAGGGATGTTACTGAGTGATGAGGGGATGTTACTGGGTGATGAGGGGATGTTACTGAGTGATGAGGGGATGTTACTGGGTGATGAGGGGATGTTACTGGGTGATGAGGGGATGTTACTGAGTGATGAGGGGATGTTACTGAGTGATGAGGGGATGTTACTGAGTGATGAGGGGATGTTACTGAGTGATGAGGGGATGTTACTGGGTGATGAGGGGATGTTACTGAGTGATGAGGGGATGTTAGTGAGTGATGAGGGGATGTTACTGAGTGATGAGGGGATGTTACTGAGTGATGAGGGGATGTTACTGGGTGATGAGGGGATGTTACTGAGTGATGAGGGGATGTTACTGAGTGATGAGGGGATGTTACTGAGTGATGAGGGGATGTTACTGAGTGATGAGGGGATGTTACTGAGTGATGAGGGGATGTTACTGGGTGATGAGGGGATGTTACTGAGTGATGAGGGGATGTTACTGAGTGATGAGGGGATGTTACTGGGTGATGAGGGGATGTTACTGGGTGATGAGGGGATGTTACTGAGTGATGAGGGGATGTTACTGGGTGATGAGAGGATGTTACTGGGTGATGAAGGGATGTTACTGAGTGATGAGGGGATGTTACTGGGTGATGAGGGGATGTTACTGAGTGATGAGGGGATGTTACTGGGTGATGAGGGGATGTTACTGGGTGATGAGGGGATGTTACTGAGTGATGAGGGGATGTTACTGAGTGATGAGGGGATGTTACTGAGTGATGAGGGGATGTTACTGAGTGATGAGGGGATGTTACTGGGTGATGAGGGGATGTTACTGAGTGATGAGGGGATGTTAGTGAGTGATGAGGGGATGTTACTGAGTGATGAGGGGATGTTACTGGGTGATGAGGTGATGTTACTGAGTGATGAGGGGATGTTACTGAGTGATGAGGGGATGTGTTGTTACTGAGTGATGAGGGGATGTTACTGAGTGATGAGGGGAAGTTACTGGGTGATGAGGGGATGTTACTGAGTGATGAGGGGATGTTACTGAGTGATGAGGGGATGTGATGTTACTGAGTGATGAGTGGATGTTACTGGGTGATGAGGGGATGTTACTGAGTGATGAGGGGATGTGATGTTACTGAGTGATGAGGGGATGTTACTGGGTGATGAGGGGATGTTACTGAGTGATGAGGGGATGTTACTGAGTGATGAGGGGATGTGATGTTACTGAGTGATGAGTGGATGTTACTGGGTGATGAGGGGATGTTACTGAGTGATGAGGGGATGTGATGTTACTGAGTGATGAGGGGATGTTACTGGGTGATGAGGGGATGTTACTGAGTGATGAGGGGATGTGTTGTTACTGAGTGATGAGGGGATGTTACTGAGTGATGAGGGGATGTTACTGAGTGATGAGGGGATGTGTTGTTACTGAGTGATGAGGGGATGTTACTGAGTGATGAGGGGATGTTACTGGGTGATGAGGGGATGTTACTGAGTGATGAGGGGATGTTACTGAGTGATGAGGGGATGTCACTGAGTGATGAAGGGATGTTACTGAGTGATGAGGGGATGTTACTGAGTGATGAGGGGATGTTACTGAGTGATGAGGGGATGTTACTGAGTGATGAGGGGATGTTACTGAGTGATGAGGGGATGTGATGTTACTGAGTGATGAAGGGATGTTACTGAGTGATGAGGGGATGTTACTGAGTGATGAGGGGATGTTACTGGGTGATGAGGGGATGTTACTGAGTGATGAGGGGATGTTACTGAGTGATGAGGGGATGTTACTGGGTGATGAGGGGATGTTACTGAGTGATTAGGGGATGTTACTGAGTGATGAGGGGATGTTACTGAGTGATGAGGGGATGTTACTGGGTGATGAGGGGATGTTACTGAGTGATGAGGGGATGTTACTGAGTGATGAGGGGATGTTACTGGGTGATGAGGGGATGTTACTGGGTGATGAGGGGATGTGTTGTTACTGAGTGATGAGGGGATGTTACTGAGTGATGAGGGGATGTTACTGAGTGATGAGGGGATGTTACTGAGTGATGAGGTGATGTTACTGAGTGATGAGGGGATGTTACTGAGTGATGAGGGGATGTTACTGGGTGATGAGGGGATGTTACTGAGTGATGAGGGGATGTTACTGAGTGATGAGGGGATGTTACTGAGTGATGAGGGGATGTTACTGGGTGATGAGGGGATGTTACTGAGTGATGAGGGGATGTGTTGTTACTGAGTGATGAGGGGATGTTACTGAGTGATGAGGGGATGTTACTGGGTGATGAGGGGATGTGATGTTACTGAGTGATGAGGGGATGTTACTGAGTGATGAGGGGATGTTACTGAGTGATGAGGGGATGTTACTGAGTGATGAGGGGATGTTACTGGGTGATGAGGGGATGTTACTGGGTGATGAGGGGATGTGTTGTTACTGATTGATGAGGGGATGTTACTGAGTGATGAGGGGATGTTACTGAGTGATGAGGGGATGTTACTGAGTGATGAGGGGATGTTACTGAGTGATGAGGGGATGTTACTGAGTGATGAGGGGATGTTACTGGGTGATGAGGGGATGTTACTGGGTGATGAGGGGATGTTACTGAGTGATGAGGGGATGTTACTGAGTGATGAGGGGATGTTACTGAGTGATGAGGGGATGTTACTGGGTGATGAGGGGATGTTACTGGGTGATGAGGGGATGTTACTGAGTGATGAGGGGATGTTACTGGGTGATGAGGGGATGTTACTGAGTGATGAGGGGATGTTACTGAGTGATGAGGGGATGTTACTGAGTGATGGGGGGATGTTACTGATTGATGAGGGGATGTTACTGGGTGATGAGGGGATGTTACTGGGTGATGAGGGGATGTGTTGTTACTGATTGATGAGGGGATGTTACTGAGTGATGAGGGGATGTTACTGAGTGATGAGGGGATGTTACTGAGTGATGAGGGGATGTTACTGAGTGATGAGGGGATGTTACTGAGTGATGAGGGGATGTTACTGGGTGATGAGGGGATGTTACTGAGTGATGAGGGGATGTTACTGAGTGATGAGGGGATGTTACTGAGTGATGAGGGGATGTTACTGAGTGATGAGGGGATGTTACTGAGTGATGAGGGGATGTTACTGAGTGATGAGGGGATGTTACTGGGTGATGAGGGGATGTTACTGGGTGATGAGGGGATGTTACTGGGTGATGAGGGGATGTGTTGTTACTGAGTGATGAGGGGATGTTACTGAGTGATGAGGGGATGTTACTGGGTGATGAGGGGATGTTACTGGGTGATGAGAGGATGTTACTGAGTGATGAGTGGATGTTACTGGGTGATGAGTGGATGTTACTGGGTGATGAGGGGATGTTACTGAGTGATGAGAGGATGTTACTGGGTGATGAGGGGATGTTACTGGGTGATGAAGGGATGTTACTGGGTGATGAGGGGATGTTACTGAGTGATGAGGGGATGTTACTTAGTGATGAGGGGATGTTACTGAGTGATGAGAGGATGTTACTGAGTGATGAGGGGATGTTACTGAGTGATGAGGGGATGTTACTGAGTGATGAGGGGATGTTACTGAGTGATGAGGGGATGTTACTGGGTGATGAGGGGATGTGTTGTTACTGAGTGATGAGGGGATGTTACTGAGTGATGAGGGGATGTTACTGAGTGATGAGGGGATGTTACTGAGTGATTAGAGGATGTTACTGAGTGATGAGGGGATGTTACTGACTGATGAGTGGATGTTACTGGGTGATGAGGGGATGTTACTGAGTGATGAGGGGATGTTACTGGGTGATGAGGGGATGTTACTGGGTGATGAGGGGATGTTACTGGGTGATGAGGGGATGTTACTGGGTGATGAGGGGATGTTACTGGGTGATGAGGGGATGTTACTGGGTGATGAGGGGATGTTACTGGGTGATGAGGGGATGTTACTGAGTGATGAGGGGATGTTACTGGATGATGAGGGGATGTTACTGGGTGATGAGGGGATGTTACTGGGTGATGAGGGGATGTTACTGGGTGATGAGGGGATGTTACTGAGTGATGAGGGGATGTTACTGGATGATGAGGGGATGTTACTGGGTGATGAGGGGATGTTACTGAGTGATGAGGGGATGTTACTGAGTGATGAGGGGATGTTACTGAGTGATGAGGGGATGTTACTGGGTGATGAGGGGATGTTACTGAGTGATGAGGGGATGTTACTGAGTGATGAGGGGATGTTACTGGGTGATGAGGGGATGTTACTGAGTGATGAGGGGATGTTACTGAGTGATGAGGGGATGTTACTGAGTGATGAGGGGATGTTACTGGGTGATGAGGGGATGTGATGTTACTGAGTGATGAGGGGATGTGATGTTACTGAGTGATGAGGGGATGTTACTGGGTGATGAGGGGATGTTACTGAGTGATGAGGGGATGTGTTGTTACTGAGTGATGAGGGGATGTTACTGGGTGATGAGGGGATGTTACTGAGTGATGAGGGGATGTTACTGGGTGATGAGGGGATGTTACTGAGTGATGAGGGGATGTTACTGAGTGATGAGGGGATGTTACTGAGTGATGAGGGGATGTTACTGGGTGATGAGGGGATGTTACTGAGTGATGAGGGGATGTTACTGAGTGATGAGGGGATGTTACTGAGTGATGAGGGGATGTTACTGGGTGATGAGGGGATGTTACTGAGTGATGAGGGGATGTTACTGAGTGATGAGGGGATGTTACTGAGTGATGAGGGGATGTTACTGGGTGATGAGGGGATGTTACTGAGTGATGAGGGGATGTTACTGAGTGATGAGGGGATGTTACTGAGTGATGAGGGGATGTTACTGGGTGATGAGGGGATGTTACTGAGTGATGAGGGGATGTTACTGAGTGATGAGGGGATGTTACTGGGTGATGAGGGGATGTTACTGAGTGATGAGGGGATGTTACTGGGTGATGAGGGGATGTTACTGAGTGATGAGGGGATGTTACTGGGTGATGAGGGGATGTTACTGGGTGATGAGGGGATGTTACTGGGTGATGAGGGGATGTTACTGGGTGATGAGGGGATGTTACTGGGTGATGAGGGGATGTTACTGGGTGATGAGGGGATGTTACTGGGTGATGAGGGGATGTTACTGAGTGATGAGGGGATGTTACTGAGTGATGAGGGGATGTTACTGAGTGATGAGGGGATGTGTTGTTACTGAGTGATGAGGCGATGTTACTGAGTGATGAGGGGATGTTACTGAGTGATGAGGGGATGTTACTGAGTGATGAGGGGATGTTACTGAGTGATGAGGGGATGTTACTGGGTGATGAGGGGATGTTACTGAGTGATGAGGGGATGTTACTGGGTGATGAGGGGATGTTACTGGGTGATGAGGGGATGTTACTGAGTGATGAGGGGATGTTACTGGGTGATGAGGGGATGTTACTGAGTGATGAGGGGATGTTACTGAGTGATGAGGGGATGTTACTGAGTGATGAGTGGATGTTACTGGGTGATGAGGGGATGTTACTGAGTGATGAGGGGATGTTACTGAGTGATGATTGGATGTTACTGGGTGATGAGGGGATGTTACTGAGTGATGAGGGGATGTTACTGAGTGATGAGGGGATGTTACTGAGTGATGAGGGGATGTTACTGAGTGATGAGGGGATGTTACTGAGTGATGAGGGGATGTGTTGTTACTGAGTGATGAGGCGATGTTACTGAGTGATGAGGGGATGTTACTGAGTGATGAGGGGATGTTACTGAGTGATGAGGGGATGTTACTGAGTGATGAGGGGATGTTACTGGGTGATGAGGGGATGTTACTGAGTGATGAGGGGATGTTACTGGGTGATGAGGGGATGTTACTGGGTGATGAGGGGATGTTACTGAGTGATGAGGGGATGTTACTGGGTGATGAGGGGATGTTACTGAGTGATGAGGGGATGTTACTGAGTGATGAGGGGATGTTACTGAGTGATGAGTGGATGTTACTGGGTGATGAGGGGATGTTACTGAGTGATGAGGGGATGTTACTGAGTGATGATTGGATGTTACTGGGTGATGAGGGGATGTTACTGAGTGATGAGGGGATGTTACTGAGTGATGAGGGGATGTTACTGGGTGATGAGGGGATGTTACTGAGTGATGAGGGGATGTTACTGAGTGATGAGGGGATGTTACTGAGTGATGAGGGGATGTTACTGGGTGATGAGGGGATGTTACTGGGTGATGAGGGGATGTTACTGAGTGATGAGGGGATGTTACTGAGTGATGAGGGGATGTTACTGAGTGATGAGGGGATGTTACTGAGTGATGAGGGGATGTTACTGAGTGATGAGGGGATGTTACTGAGTGATGAGAGGATGTTACTGAGTGATGAGGGGATGTTACTGAGTGATGAGGGGATGTTACTGGGTGATGAGGGGATGTTACTGGGTGATGAGGGGATGTTACTGGGTGATGAGGGGATGTTACTGGGTGATGAGGGGATGTTACTGAGTGATGAGGGGATGTTACTGAGTGATGAGGGGATGTTACTGGGTGATGAGGGGATGTTACTGGGTGATGAGGGGATGTTACTGGGTGATGAGGGGATGTTACTGAGTGATGAGGGGATGTTATTGAGTGATGAGGGGATGTTACTGAGTGATGAGGTGTTTTTTAGGTTTGTATAACTGAAGACCTAATCCAGCAGTATCCCAACAGAACATCTCTCTTCTTCCCAGAGCCTGAAGGACCCCAACCTGTCTGTTGTCTATATGCTGTAGTTCCGTCTGTAAACCAACAGTACTTCTCCATCTCATCCACAGACCCTGAAACCACTAGCCTGTCCCTTTGGTTCCCAGAGCCTGAAGGACCCCAACCTGTCTGTTGTCTATATGCTGTAGTTCCGTCTATAAACCAACAGTACTTCTCCATCTCATCCACAGACCCTGAAACCACTAGCCTGTCCCTTTGGTTCCCAGAGCCTGAAGGACCCCAACCTGTCTGTTGTCTATATGCTGTAGTTCCGTCTATAAACCAACAGTACTTCTCCATCTCATCCACAGACCCTGAAACCACTAGCCTGTCCCTTTGGTTCCCAGAGCCTGAAGGACCCCAACCTGTCTGTTGTCTATATGCTGTAGTTCCGTCTATAAACCAACAGTACTTCTCCATCTCATCCACAGACCCTGAAACCACTAGCCTGTCCCTTTGGTTCCCAGAGCCTGAAGGACCCCAACCGGTCAGCCAGAAAAGACTTCCAGAGAGAAGCTGAGCTGCTCACGAACCTCCAGCACGACCACATTGTTAAGTTCTATGGGGTCTGTGTGGATGGGGATCCCCTCATCATGGTGTTTGAGTACATGAAGCATGGGGACCTCAACAAGTTCCTCAGGTAGTGGTATAGGAACAATGCTGTTACACAGGGGCGCCTCTTTGGTTTTAGAAGTGGGGGGGACATAACCTGACGTGAGGTCTGGAATATTGGGGGGGAATCTAAAGCTAATTTCTTGCATTTTTTTTTACACAATCCAACATGTCGTCTCTATTTAGAACAAAACGAAAGCAAAAAATGTCCAAAGTTATCAAGCTCATGTAAGAGATCAAACTCCTCTGTCTCTACTACTCCTCTGTCTCTACTACTCTTCTGTTCTGTTTCATATATCTCTCTTCAGAGTCCAAGCTCCAGATGGCCAGGCTCTACAGACTGTATAGATGAAGGTTTATGTTTCTCTCTCTCCAGAGTCCATGGTCCTGATGGCCAGCCTCTACAGACTGTATAGATGAAGGTTTATGTTTCTCTCTCTCCAGAGTCCATGGTCCAGATGGCCAGCCTCTACATACTGTATAGATGAAGGTTTATGTTTCTCTCTCTCCAGAGTCCATGGTCCAGATGGCCAGCCTCTACAGACTGTATAGATGAAGGTTTATGTTTCTCTCTCTCCAGAGTCCATGGTCCAGATGGCCAGCCTCTACAGGCTGTATAGATGAAGGTTTATGTTTCTCTCTCTCCAGAGTCCATGGTCCAGATGGCCAGCCTCTACAGGCTGTATAGATGAAGGTTTATGTTTCTCTCTCTCCAGAGTCCATGGTCCAGATGGCCAGCCTCTACATACTGTATAGATGAAGGTTTATGTTTCTCTCTCTTCAGAGTCCAAGCTCCAGATGGCCAGCCTCTACAGACTGTATAGATGAAGGTTTATGTTTCTCTCTCTCCAGAGTCCATGGTCCTGATGGCCAGCCTCTACATACTGTATAGATGAAGGTTTATGTTTCTCTCTCTGCAGAGTCCATGGTCCAGATGGCCAGCCTCTACAAGATGAAGGTTTATGTTTCTCTCTCTCCAGAGTCCATGGTCCAGATGGCCAGCCTCTACAGACTGTATAGATGAAGGTTTATGTTTCTCTCTCTCCAGAGTCCATGGTCCAGATGGCCAGCCTCTACATACTGTATAGATGAAGGTTTATGTTTCTCTCTCTTCAGAGTCCAAGCTCCAGATGGCCAGTCTCTACAGACTGTATAGATGAAGGTTTATGTTTCTCTCTCTCCAGAGTCCATGGTCCAGATGGCCAGCCTCTACAGACTGTATAGATGAAGGTTTATGTTTCTCTCTCTCCAGAGTCCATGGTCCAGCTGGCCAGCCTCTACATACTGTATAGATGAAGGTTTATGTTTCTCTCTCTCCAGAGTCCATGGTCCAGATGGCCAGCCTCTACAGACTGTATAGATGAAGGTTTATGTTTCTCTCTCTCCAGAGTCCATGGTCCAGATGGCCAGCCTCTACAGGCTGTATAGATGAAGGTTTATGTTTCTCTCTCTCCAGAGTCCATGGTCCAGATGGCCAGCCTCTACAGGCTGTATAGATGAAGGTTTATGTTTCTCTCTCTCCAGAGTCCATGGTCCAGATGGCCAGCCTCTACAGACTGTATAGATGAAGGTTTATGTTTCTCTCTCTCCAGAGTCCATGGTCCAGATGGCCAGCCTCTACATACTGTATAGATGAAGGTTTATGTTTCTCTCTCTTCAGAGTCCAAGCTCCAGATGGCCAGTCTCTACAGACTGTATAGATGAAGGTTTATGTTTCTCTCTCTCCAGAGTCCATGGTCCAGATGGCCAGCCTCTACAGACTGTATAGATGAAGGTTTATGTTTCTCTCTCTCCAGAGTCCATGGTCCAGCTGGCCAGCCTCTACATACTGTATAGATGAAGGTTTATGTTTCTCTCTCTCCAGAGTCCATGGTCCAGATGGCCAGCCTCTACATACTGTATAGATGAAGGTTTATGTTTCTCTCTCTCCAGAGTCCATGGTCCAGATGCTATGATCCTTGTGGATGGCCATCCCGTTCAAACTGACGGAGAGCTGGGTCTGTCCCAGATGTTACACATTGCTACCCAGATCTCAGCCGGCATTGTGTACCTGGCCTCCCAGCACTTTGTCCACAGAGACCTGGCCACCAGGAACTGTCTCGTGGGCAACGGGCTGTTGGTGAAGATAGGAGACTTCGGGATGTCCAGAGACATCTACAGCACAGACTACTACAGGGTAAGGACTCATGTATGGATGGACTATAGCATTTGGACTGAGAGATTTGTTAATTTATGTGCCATTTCCTTTAACTTCTTAGTGATCCCTTCCCGCTCGAATCCTGGTAACGGTATTCATTTGACAACATCCAGTGAAATTGCAGAGCACCAAATCCAAAAACAGAAATACTCATAATAAGAATTCATTAAACATACAAGTTTATACAGCAAAATACAGCTGAACGTCTTGTTAATCCAGCCGCAGTGTCAGATTTCAAAAAGGCTCTACGGCGAAAGCAGCTCTATGACGAAAGCAGACCATGCGATTTTCTGAGGACCCCGCATACAAGCACATTGATATCATATTTCAACCAGCCAGGCACGACACGAAAGTCAGAAATAACGAAAACATAGTGAAGCACCAAAATATTTGAGTCCACCTGGAGTGACACATGGAAGAGCAGGGCTACTTCTTCCTTTCTCAAAAGAAAAACATCAACCAATTTCTAAAGACTGTTGACATCTAGTGGAAGCAAATAGGAACTACAAGCAGATTCCTATTAAAAAGGGTTTACCACAGAAATCTAATGCAAAACAGATTGACCTATAAAAAATCCCAGGCTGGATTGTGCTCGGGGTTCCGCCTGTCAAATCAGTTCTGTTATACTCACAGACATTATTCTAACGGTTTCAGAGTGTTTTCTATCCAAATCTAATAATGATATGCATATCCTAGCATCTGGGCCTGAGTAGCAGGCAGTTTACTTTGGGCACGCTTTTCATCCGGACGTGAAAATACTGCCCCTTATCCCAAAGAAGTTTTTCATCTAGAGCAGAAAAATGTCCTTATATGATAAGTAACCACAGTAGGGCAGTCCACGAGGGGGCGTAGTGCCCCCCTTGAAGAAACCACAGTGGGACAGTCCACGAGGGGGCGTAGTGCCCCCCTTGAAGAAACCACAGTGGGACAGTCCACGAGGGGGCGTAGTGCCCCCCTTGAAGTAACCACAGTGAGACAGTCCACGAGGGGGCGTAGTGCCCCCCTTGAAGAAACCACAGTGGGGCAGTCCACGAGGGGGCGTAGAGCCCCCTTTGAAGTAAACACAGTGGGTCAGTCCACGAGGGGGCGTAGTGCCCCCCTTGAAGTAACCACAGTGGGGCAGTCCACGAGGGGGCGTAGTGTCCCCCTTGAAGTAACCACAGTGGGTCAGTCCACGAGGGGGCATAGTGCCCCCCTTGAAGTAAACACAGTGGGTCAGTCCACGAGGGGGCGTAGTGTCCCCCTTGAAGTAACCACAGTGGGGCAGTCCACGAGGGGGCGTAGTGTCCCCCTTGAAGTAAACACAGGGGGGCAGTCTCACTGTGGCAGTCTCTATGGGGGTGCCACAGGGTTCAATTCTTGGACTGACTCTCTTCTCTGTATACATCATTGAGGTCGCTCTTGCTGCTGGTGAGTCTCTGATCCACCTCTACGCAGACGACACCATTCTGTATACTTCTGGCCCTTCTTTGGACACTGTGTTAACAACCCTCCAGGCAAGCTTCAATGCCATACAACTCTCCTTCCGTGGCCTCCAATTGCTCTTAAATACAAGTAAAACTAAATGCATGCTCTTCAACCGATCGCTACCTGCACCTGCCCGCCTGTCCAACATCACTACTCTGGACGGCTCTGATTTAGAATACGTGGACAACTACAAATACTTAGGTGTCTGGTTAGACTGTAAACTCTCCTTCCAGACCCATATCAAACATCTCCAATCCAAAGTTAAATCTAGAATTGGCTTCCTATTTCGCAACAAAGCATCCTTCACTCATGCTGCCAAACATACACTTGTAAAACTGACCATCCTACCAATCCTCGACTTTGGCGATGTCATTTACAAAATAGCCTCCAATACCCTACTCAACAAATTAGATGCAGTCTATCACAGTGCAATCCGTTTTGTCACCAAAGCCCCATATACTACCCACCACTGCGACCTGTATGCTCTCGTTGGCTGGCACTCGCTTCATACTCGTCGCCAAACCCACTGGCTCCATGTTATCTACAAGATCCTGCTAGGTAAAGTCCCCCTTTATCTCAGCTCGCTGGTCACCATAGCATCTCCCACCTGTAGCACACGCTCCAGCAGGTATAACTCTCTAGTCACCCCCAAAACCAATTCTTTCTTTGGCCGCCTCTCCTTCCAGTTCTCTGCTGCCAATGACTGGAACGAATTACAAAAATCTCTGAAACTGGAAACACTTATCTCCCTCACTAGCTTTAAGCACCAACTGTCAGAGCAGCTCACAGATTACTGCACCTGTACATAGCCCACCTATATTTTAGCCCAAACAACTACCTCTTTCCCTACTGTATTTAATTTATTTATTTATTTTGCTCCTTTGCACCCCATTATTTTTATTTCTACTTTGCACATTCTTCCACTGCAAATCTACCATTCCAGTGTTTTACTTGCTATATTGTATTTACTTTGCCACCATGGCCTTTTTTTGCCTTTACCTCCCTTATCTCACCTCATTTGCTCACATCGTGTATAGACTTGTTTATACTGTATTATTGACTGTATGTTTGTTTTACTCCATGTGTAACTCTGTGTCGTTGTATGTGTCGAACTGCTATGCTTTATTCTGGCCAGGTCGCAATTGTAAATGAGAACTTGTTCTCAACTTGCCTACCTGGTTAAATAAAGGTGAAATAAAATAAATAAATAAATAAAAGTCCACGAGGGGGCGTAGTGTCCCTCTTGGTTCTATGTGGAGGAAGCTGCCTCATGTCAACCTGTCAACATGTTATTGTTACAATCTGGTGAATTTCTGTTCTTCCCAACAACCTCACGTAATGAACGTGTGAGAGAGACATCTGAAATGTATTTTATTATATCAGCTTTATTTAACCAGATGGGCCATTTCCAACTGCAACCTGGCCAAGATAAAGCAACCTCACGTAATGAACGTGTGAGAGAGACATCTGAAATGTATTTTATTATATCAGCTTTATTTAACCAGATGGGCCATTTCCAACTGCGACCTGGCCAAGATAAAGCAACCTCACGTAATGAACGTGTGAGAGAGACATCTGAAATGTATTTTTTTACGATCACAGTTCCCCTTAACGACATCACAATTCACCATAATGACATCACAATTCACCATAACGACATCACAATTCACCATAATGACATCACAATTCCCCTTAACGACATCACAATTCATCATAATGACATCACAATTCCCCTTAACGACATCACAATTCACCATAATGACATCACAATTCCCCTTAACGACATCACAATTCACCATAATGACATCACAATTCCCCTTAACGACATCACAATTCCCCATAATGACATCACAATTCCCCATAATGACATCACAATTCACCATGATGACATCACAATTCCCCTTAACGGCATCACCATTCACCATAATGACATCACAATTCCCCTTAATGACATCACAATTCACCATAATGACATCACAATTCCCTGTAATGACATCACAATTCCCCGTAATGACATCACAATTCCCCGTAATGACATCACAATACCACTCAATGACAAGGTGAAAACAAGTTGTTAGAAATGTTGTAATGTATTATAAATAAAAAACAGAAATACCTTATTTACATAAGTATTCAGACCCTCAGAGCTCAGGTGCATCCTGTTTCCATTGATCATCCTTGAGATGTTTCTAACAACTTGATTGGAGTCCACCTGTAGTAAATTTAATTGATTGGACATGATTTGGAAAGGCACAACCCTATCTATATAAGGTCTCACAGTTGACAATGCTGAGGAGTGGCTAGATGATGGTTCTGTGCTTCCAACTTCGTGGTAACAGTTTGGGGAAGGCCCTTTCCTGTTTCAGCATGACAATGCCCCTGTGCACAGAGCGAGGTCCATGCAGAAATGGTTTGTTGAGATCGGTGTGGAAGAACTTGACCGTCCTGCACAGAGCCCCTGACCTCAATCCCATCACAAAACATTGTGTTGAATTGGAAGGCTGGCTACGAGCCAGGACTAATCGCCCATCATCAGTGCCCGACCAGACAGAGAAGAACAAAAGTACTTCGCCTTTGTAGTTGAAACCAGGACAGGCTGATATCTCCACAGGGCTGAAGAGCATGCCTCTGTACTGTGAGTTATCATCACAACTCGTTAATACCAGACAACAGTGAGTCATCATCACAACTAGTTAATACCAGACAACAGTGAGTCATCATCACAACTAGTTAATACCAGATAACAGTGAGTTATCATTACAACTCGTTAATACCAGACAACAGTGAGTTATCATTGCAACTTGTTAATTCCAGATAACAGTGAGTTATCATCACAACTAGCTAATAACTAGTTAACAAAAGACAACAGTGAGTTATCATCACAACTAGTTAATACCAGACAACAGTGAGATATCATCACAACTAGTTAATACCAGACAACAGTGAGATATCATCACAACTAGTTAATACCAGACAACAGTGAGTCATCGTCACAACTAGTTAATACCAGATAACAGTGAGTTATCATTGCAACTTGTTAATTCCAGATAACAGTGAGTTATCATCACAACTAGCTAATAACTAGTTAACAAAAGACAACAGTGAGTTATCATCACAACTAGTTAATACCAGACAACAGTGAGTTATCATCACAACTAGTTAATACCAGATAACAGTGAGTTATCATCACAACTAGTTAATTCCAGATAGCAGTGAGTTATCATCACAACTAGTTAATTCCAGATAACAGTGAGTTATCATCACAACTAGCTAATACCAGACAAGTAGTTAATATCAGATGACAGTGAGTTATCATCACAACTAGCTAATACCAGATAACAGTGAGTTAGCATCACAACTAGTTCATACCAGATAACAGTGAGTTATCATCACAACTAGTTAATACCACACAACAGTGAGTTATCTTGACAACTAGTTAATACCAGGTAACAGTGAGTTATCATCACAACTAGTTAATACCAGACAACTAGTTAATAACTAGTTAACACCAGATAACAGTGAGTTATCATCACAACTAGTTAATACCAGACAACAGTGAGTTATCATCACAACTAGTTAATTCCAGATAAAAGTGAGTTATCATCACAACTAGCTAATACCAGACAACTAGTTAATATCAGATAACAGTGAGTTATCATCACAACTAGTTAATACCAGATAACAGTGAATAATCATCACAACTAGTTAATACCAGACAACTAGTTAATAACTAGTTAACACCAGATAACAGTGAGTTATCATCACAACTAGTTAATACCACACAACAGTGAGTTATCTTGACAACTAGTTAATACCAGGTAACAGTGAGTTATCATCACAACTAGTTAATACCAGACAACTAGTTAATAACTAGTTAACACCAGATAACAGTGAGTTATCATCACAACTAGTTAATACCAGACAACAGTGAGTTATCATCACAACTAGTTAATTCCAGATAACAGTGAGTTATCATCACAACTAGCTAATACCAGACAAGTAGTTAATATCAGATGACAGTGAGTTATCATCACAACTAGTTAATACCACACAACAGTGAGTTATCATGACAACTAGTTCATACCAGACAACGAGTTAATATCAGATAACAGTGAGTTATCATCACAACTAAGTTAATACCAGGAAACAGTGAGTTATCATCACAACTAGTTAATACCAGACAACAGTGAGTTATCATCACAACTAGTTAATAACTAGTTAATACCAGACAACAGTGAGTTATCATCACAACTAGTTAATAACTAGTTAACACCAGATAACAGTGAGTTATCGTCAGAACTAGTTAATACCAGACAACAGTGAGTTATCATCACAACTAGTTAATACCAGACAACTAGTTAATATCAGATAACAGTGAGTTATCATCACAACTAGTTAATACCAGACAACAGTGAGTTATCATCACAACTAGTTAATACCAGACAACTAGTTAATATCAGATAACAGTGAGTTATCATCACAACTAGTTAATACCAGACAACAGTGAGTTAACATCACAACTAGTTAATAACTAGTTAACACCAGATAACAGTGAGTTATCGTCACAACTAGTTAATACCAGACAACAGTGAGTTATCATCACAACTAGTTAATACCAGACAACTAGTTAATATCAGATAACAGTGAGTTATCATCACAACTAGTTAATACCAGACAACAGTGAGTTATCATCACAACTAGTTAATACCAGACAACTAGTTAATATCAGATAACAGTGAGTTATCATCACAACTAGTTAATACCAGATAACAGTGAGTTATCATCACAACTAGTCAATATCAGATAACAGTGAGTTATCATCACAACTAGTTAATACCAGATGACAGTGAGTTATCACCACAACTAGTTAATACCAGGTGACAGTGAGTTATCATCCCAACTAGTTAATACCAGGTGACAGTGCAGCAGCTTTCTATCTCTGCCTGGCAGCTGCCCAGCAGGTGGTGGCTTATTGGCTGCCATACTCCTAAAATAGAATCCATGTTAGCCACTGTCTGACTGAGGAGTTGAGGTATTCTGTGGACGGGAGAGTCTAGATGGTTATCAGGCCTGGGGAGAGTCGAGATGGTTATCAGGCCTGGGGAGAGTCTAGATGTTTATCAGGCCTGGGGAGAGTCTAGATGTTTATCAGGCCTGGGGAGAGTCTAGATGGTTATCAGGCCTGGGGAGAGTCTAGATGTTTATCAGGCCTGGGGAGAGTCTAGATGAGTATCAGGCCTGGGGAGAGTCTAGATGGTTATCAGGCCTGGGGAGAGTCTAGATGGTTATCAGGCCTGGGGAGAGTCTAGATGGTTATCAGGCCTGGGGAGAGTCTAGATGGTAATCAGGCCTGGGGAGAGTCTAGATGGTTATCAGTCCTGGGGAGAGTCTAGATGGTTATCAGGCCTGGGGAGAGTCTAGATGGTTATCAGGACTGGGGAGAGTCTAGATGTTTACCAGGCCTGGGGAGAGTCTAGATGGTTATCAGGACTGGGGAGAGTCTAGATGGTTATCAGGCCTGGGGAGAGTCTAGATGGTTATCAGGCCTGGGGAGAGTCTAGATGGTTATCAGGCCTGGGGAGAGTTGAGATGGTTATCAGGCCTGGGGAGAGTCTAGATGGTTATCAGGCCTGGGGAGAGTCTAGATGGTTATCAGGCCTGGGTAGAGTCTAGATGTTTATCAGGACTGGGGAGAGTCTAGATGGTTATCAGGCCTGGGGAGAGTCTAGATGGTTATTAGGCCTGGGGGGAGAGTCTAGATGTTTATCAGGCCTGGGGAGAGTCTAGATGGTTATCAGGCCTGGGGAGAGTCTAGATGGTTATCAGGCCTGGGGAGAGTCTAGATGGTTATCAGGCCTGGGGAGAGTCTAGATGGTTATCAGGCCTGGGGAGAGTCTAGATGGTTATCAGGCCTGGGGAGAGTCTAGATGGTTATCAGTCCTGGGGAGAGTCTAGATGGTTATCAGGCCTGGGGAGAGTCTAGATGGTTATCAGTCCTGGGGAGAGTCTAGATGGTTATCAGGCCTGGGGAGAGTCTAGATGGTTATCAGGCCTGGGGAGAGTCTAGATGGTTATCAGTCCTGGGGAGAGTCTAGATGGTTATCAGGCCTGGGGAGAGTCTAGATGGTTATCAGGCCTGGGGGGAGAGTCTAGATGGTTATCAGGCCTGGGGAGAGTCTAGGTGGTTATCAGGCCTGGGGAGAGTCTAGATGGTTATCAGTCCTGGGGAGAGTCTAGATGGTTATCAGGCCTGGGGAGAGTCTAGATGGTTATCAGGCCTGGGGAGAGTCTAGATGGTTATCAGTCCTGGGGAGAGTCTAGATGGTTATCAGTCCTGGGGAGAGTTTAGATGGTTATCAGTCCTGGGGAGAGTCTAGATGTTTACCAGGCCTGGGGAGAGTTGAGATGGTTATCAGGACTGGGGAGAGTCTAGATGGTTATCAGTCCTGGGGAGAGTCTAGATGTTTACCAGGCCTGGTCTAGATGGTTATCAGGCCTGGGGAGAGTCTAGATGTTTACCAGGCCTGGGGAGAGTCTAGATGGTTATCAGTCCTGGGGAGAGTCTAGATGGTTATCAGGCCTGGAGAGAGTCTATATGTTTACCAGGCCCTTACGAGGTCTATGGCCCAGAGCTAACAGGTAGCCACGAGGTCTATGGCCCAGAGCTAACAGGTAGCCACGAGGTCTATGGCCCAGAGCTAACAGGTAGCCATGAGGTCTATGGCCCAGAGCTAACAGGTAGCCACGAGGTCTATGGCCCAGAGCTAACAGGTAGTCACGAGGTCTATGGCCCAGAGCTAACAGGTAGCCACGAGGTCTATGGCCCAGAGCTAACAGGTGACCACGAGGTCGTTGGCACAGAGCTAACAGGTAGCCATGAGGTCTAGTGCCCAGAGCTAACAGGTAGCCATGAGGTGTAGATGGTTATCAGGCCCTTACGAGGTCTATGGTCCAGAGCTAACAGGTAGACACGAGGTCTATGGCCCAGAGCTAACAGGTAGTCACGAGGTCTATGGCCCAGAGCTAACAGGTAGCCACATGGTCTATGGCCCAGAGCTAACAGGTGACCAGGAGGTCGTTGGCACAGAGCTAACAGGTAGCCATGAGGTCTAGTGCCCAGAGCTAACAGGTAGCCATGAGGTCTATGGACCAGAGCTAACAGGTAGGCATGAGGTCTATGGCCCAGAGCAAACAGGTAGCCACGAGGTCTAGGGCCCAGAGCTAACAGGTAGCCATGAGGTCTATGGCACAGAGCTAACAGGTAGCCATGAGGTGCCCATGACAAATGGAACCCTATATCCTACATAGTGCACTACTTTACACCATATCCATATTACAACAGTAACATCAGTCTTGTTAATGCTGTCCATGATTACAACAGTAACATCAGTCTTGTTGATGCTGTCCATGATTACAACAGTAACATCAGTCTTGTTGATGCTGGCCATGATTACAACAGTAACATCAGTCTTGTTGATGCTGTCCATGATTACAACAGTAACATCAGTCTTGTTGATGCTGTCCATGATTACAACAGTAACATCAGTCTTGTTGATGCTGTCCATGATTACAACAGTAACATCAGTCTTGTTGATGCTGTCCATGATTACAACAGTAACATCAGTCTTGTTGATGCTGTCCATGATTACAACAGTAACATCAGTCTTGTTGATGCTGTCCATGATTACAACAGTAACATCAGTCTTGTTGATGCTGTCCATGATTACAACAGTAACATCAGTCTTGTTGATGCTGTCCATGATTACAACAGTAACATCAGTCTTGTTGATGCTGGCCATGATTACAACAGTAACATTAGTCTTGTTGATGCTGTCCATGATTACAACAGTAACATCAGTCTTGTTGATGCTGGCCATGATTACAACAGTAACATCAGTCTTGTTGATGCTGGCCATGATTACAACAGTAACATCAGTCTTGTTGATGCTGTCAGGACCGTGATTACAACAGTAACATCAGTCTTGTTGATGCTGTCCATGATTACAACAGTAACATTAGTCTTGTTGATGCTGTCCATGATTACAACAGTAACATCAGTCTTGTTGATGCTGTCAGGACCGTGATTACAACTGTAACATCAGTCTTGTTGATGCTGTCCATGATTACAACAGTAACATTAGTCTTGTTGATGCTGTCCATGATTACAACAGTAACATCAGTCTTGTTGATGCTGTCAGGACCGTGATTACAACAGTAACATCAGTCTTGTTGATGCTGTCCATGATTACAACAGTAACATCAGTCTTGTTGATGCTGTCCATGATTACAACAGTAACATCAGTCTTGTTGATGCTGTCCATGATTACAACAGTAACATCAGTCTTGTTGATGCTGTCCATGATTACAACAGTAACATCAGTCTTGTTGATGCTGTCAGGACCGTGATTACAACAGTAACATCAGTCTTGTTGATGCTGGCCATGATTACAACAGTAACATCAGTCTTGTTGATGCTGTCCATGATTACAACAGTAACATCAGTCTTGTTGATGCTGTCCATGATTACAACAGTAACATCAGTCTTGTTGATGCTGTCCATGATTACAACAGTAACATCAGTCTTGTTGATGCTGGCCATGATTACAACAGTAACATCAGTCTTGTTGATGCTGGCCATGATTACAACAGTAACATTAGTCTTGTTGATGCTGTCAGGCCCATGCTTAGCTGTTAACCTGTATCAGGTCACATAGTGCTGTACTAATGTAGTCCTGTTAACCTGTTTCAGGTCGGAGGTCACACAGCGCTGTACTATATCGTCCTGTTAACCTGTTTCAGGTCGGAGGTCACGCAACGCTGTACTAATATAGTCCTGTTAACCTGTTTCAGGTCGGAGGTCACACCATGTTGCCGATCCGATGGATGCCCCCTGAGAGCATCATGTACAGAAAGTTCACAACAGAAAGTGACGTTTGGAGCTTTGGAGTCATCCTCTGGGAGATCTTCACCTACGGGAAGCAGCCATGGTTTCAGCTGGCCAACAACGAGGTATACTGGACCACCAACACCTTGCCTGCGTCCCGTAGGGCTCTGGTCAAGATTAGTCAACTATTTAGGCAATAGGACGCCATTTCAAATCACATTTGTATTGGTGGTCTGAAGACAAGAGGTCTGAAGACAAGAGTAGAGACTATATAACATTGAGGAGAACCCCTAGGAGCACCCCTAGTGTCTATATAACACATTTAGGAGCACCCCTCGGAGCACCCCTCGGAGCACCCCTAGTGTCTATATAACACATTTAGGAGCACCCCTAGGAGCACCCCTAGTGTCTATATAACACATTTAGGAGCACCTCCAGTGTCTATATAACACATTTAGGAGCACCCCTAGGAGCACCCCTAGTGGCTATATAACACATTTAGGAGCACCACTTGTGACTATATAACACATTTAGGAGCACCTCTTCCTGAGGCCTGTCCCACCTCTTCCTGAGGCCCGGCCCACCTCTTCCTGAGGCCCGGCCCAGTTCTTCCTGAGGCCCGGCCCAGTTCTTCCTGAGGCCCGGCCCAGTTCTTCCTGAGGCCCGGCCCACCTCTTCCTGAGACCCGGCCCACCTCTTCCTGAGGCCCGGCCCAGTTCTTCCTGAGGCCCGGCCCACCTCTTCCTGAGGCCCGGCCCACCTCTTCCTGAGGCCCGGCCCACCTCTTCCTGAGAACCGGCCCAGTTCTTCCTGAGGCCCGTCCCACCTCTTCCTGAGGCCCGGCCCACCTCTTCCTGAGACCCGGCCCACCTCTTCCTGAGGCCCGGCCCACCTCTTCCTGAGGCCTATATATATAACATATACTATATACAGTGCCTTTCGAAAAGTATTCGGCCCCCTTGAACTTTGCGACCTTTTGCCACATTTCAGGCTTCAAACATAAAGATATAAAACTGTATTTTTTTGTGAAGAATCAACAACAAGTGGGACACAATCATGAAGTGGAACGGCATTTATTGGATATTTCAAACTTTTTTTAACAAATCAAAAACTGAAAAATTTGGCTTGCTAAATTATTCAGCCCCTTTACTTTCAGTGCAGCAAACTCTCTCCAGAAGTTCAGTGAGGATCTCTGAATGATCCAATGTTGACCTAAATGACTAATGATGATAAATACAATCCACCTGTGTGTAATCAAGTCTCCGTATAAATGCACCTGCACTGTGATAGTCTCAGAGGTCCGTTAAAAGCGCAGAGAGCATCATGAAGAACAAGGAACACACCAGGCAGGTCCGAGATACTGTTGTGAAGAAGTTTAAATTTGGATTTGGATACAAACAGATTTCCCAAGCTTTAAACATCCCAAGGAGCACTGTGCAAGTGATAATATTGAAATGGAAGGAGTATCAGACCACTGCAAATCTACCAAGACCTGGCCGTCCCTCTACAATTTCAGCTCATACAAGGAGAAGACTGATCAGAGATGCAGCCAAGAGGCCCATGATCACTCTGGATGAACTGCAGAGATCTACAGATGAGGTGGGAGACTCTGTCCATAGGACAACAATCAGTCGTATATTGCACAAATCTGGCCTTTATGGAAGAGTGGCAAGAAGAAAGCCATTTCTTAAAGATATCCATAAAAAGTGTTGTTTAAGGTTTGCCACAAGCCACCTGGGAGACACACCAAACATGTGGAAGAAGGTGCTCTGGTCAGATGAAACCAAAATTGAACTTTTTTGGCAACAATGCAAAACGTTATGTTCGGCGTAAAAGCAACACAGCTCATCACAATGAACACACCATCCCCACTGTCAAACATGGTGGTGGCAGCATCATACCTACAATGCCCTTAAGAAATATCCTGTCAAGGGGTGCACATTCCCCTCGTAATTCATGCACTTGAAGTGTCAATATTTTCTTTGAAATTGATATTCCCCACGTTTCTAGAAAAAAATATTAATCTGTAGTCAGTGAGAGCATTTTAATGTTTTGAAACCCAAATGTATGTAGTGTAAAAACAGGTGTACAATAATCTCTGCATCCTCTCTCTGTCTCTCTGTTTGACTGACCCCTAAACCCTACACCCTAACCCCTCCTTTCTCTGTCTCTCTGTTTGACTGACCCCTAACCCCTACACCCTAACCCCTCCTCTCTCTGTCTCTCTGTTTGACTGACCCCTAAACCCTACACCCTAACCCCTCCTCTCTCTGTTTGACTGACCCCTAACCCCTACACCCTCCTCTCTCTGTCTCTCTGTTTGACTGACCCCTAAACCCTACACCCTCCTTTCTCTGTCTCTCTGTTTGACTGACCCCTAACCCCTACACCCTAACCCCTCCTCTCTCTGTCTCTCTGTTTGACTGACCCCTAACCCCTCCTCTCTGTGTCTCTCTGTTTGACTGACCCCTAACCCCTACACCCTCCTCTCTCTGTCTCTCTGTTTGACTGACCCCTAAACCCTACACCCTCCTTTCTCTGTCTCTCTGTTTGACTGACCCCCTAACCCCTACACCCTAACCCCTCCTCTCTCTGTCTCTCTGTTTGACTGACCCCTAACCCCTCCTCTCTCTGTCTCTCTGTTTGACTGACCCCTAACCCCTACACCCTCCTCTCTCTGTCTCTCTGTTTGACTGACCCCTAACCCCTACACCCTCCTCTCTCTGTCTCTCTGTTTGACTGACCCCTAACCCCTCCTCTCTCTGTCTCTCTGTTTGACTGACCCCTAACCCCTCCTCTCTCTGTCTCTCTGTTTGACTGACCCCTAAACCCTACACCCTAACCCCTCCTCTCTCTGTCTCTCTGTTTGACTGACCCCTAACCCCTCCTCTCTCTGTTTGACTGACCCCTAACCCCTACACCCTAACCCCTCCTCTCTCTGTCTCTCTGTTTGACTGACCCCTAACCCCTACACCCTAACCCCTCCTCTCTCTGTCTCTCTGTTTGACTGACCCCTAACCCCTACACCCTAACCCCTCCTCTCTCTGTTTGACTGACCCCTAACCCCTACACCCTCCTCTCTCTGTCTCTCTGTTTGACTGACCCCTAACCCCTCCTCTCTCTGTCTCTCTGTTTGACTGACCCCTAACCCCTCCTCTCTCTGTCTCTCTGTTTGACTGACCCCTAACCCCTACACCCTCCCCTCTCTGTCTCTCTGTTTGACTGACCCCTAACCCCTCCTCTCTCTGTCTCTTCAGGTCATAGAGTGTTTAGTACAGGGTCAGGTCCTGGACAGGCCGAGGGTTTGTCCCAAGGAGGTGTATGACCTGATGCTGGGCTGCTGGCAGAGGGAACCACAGCAGAGGCTGAACATCAAGGACATTCAGAAGGCTCTCTATACCATGGGGAAAGACACACCTGTCTACCTGGATATACTCGGCTAGCACCAGTTCTACCTGGACGGAGTAGGGAGTTGATCCTAGACACTCACCTTGGATCAGTTTTGCATTTCTCTAACCAATGGTTAAGGTTAAGACTGGGGAGGGGAAGCTGATCCCAGACCTGTACCTTCGGGGAAACTTTACCCTGGAGCTTGCCTGGATGTGTTGGGCTGAAATCGTCTGGATGTAATGCTTGTTGGACAGACTGATAGACAACCAGGAAATAACCAGCCAGCCTGTTCATTACTGTTCCGCTGTCAACAGGAGCCTAAACGTTTGGGAAGGACTCAAAGTGCCTGATCCACTATTTCCATATACAGGATAAAAGTATCAAAAAAACAAACATTTCCATTTTGTTTCCTGATACAGTGTACCCACCTGGTCAATCTGTCATGGAAAGGTGTTCCTAATGTTCTGTCCACTCAGTGTATATTCAGTGCATTCGGAAAGCATTCAGGACCCTTGACATTTTGCTACGTTACCTTATTCTATAATTGATTAAAATATACATTTTTCCTCATCAATCTACACACAATACCCCATAATGACAAAGCGAAAAAAAATATGTATTAAAGATACAAATCATAAATACCTTATTTACATAAGTCTTCAGACCCTGTGCTATGAGACTCGAAAAAGAGCTCAGGTGCATCCTGTTTCCATTGATCATCGTTGAAATGTTTCTACAACTTGATTGTAGTCCAACTGTGGTAAATTCAATGAATTGGACATGACTTGGAAAGACTCACACCTGCCTATATAAGATCCCACAGTTAACAGTGTATATCAAAGAAAAAACTTAGCCATGAGATTGAAGAAATTGTCCCTAGAGCTCTGAGACAGGATTGTGTCGAGGCACGGATCTGGGGAAGGGTACCAACACATTTCTGCAGCATTGAAGGTTCCCAAGAACACAGTGGCCTCCATCATTCTTAAATGGAAGAAGTTTGGCATCACCAAGACTCTTCCTAGAGCTGGCCACCCAGCAGAGCCTTGGTCAGGGAGGTAAAAAATAAAAATAAAATATATCCCATTTAGCAGACGCTTTTGTCCAAAGCGACGTACAAGTCGGCTGGGGCCACTACTTTTACATATGGGTGGTCCCAGCGGGAAACGAACCCACGACGCTTGGCGTTGCAAGCGCCATGCTCTACCGACTGAGCCACACAGGACCCCTAGGTGACCAAGTACCTGATGGTCACTGACAGAGCTCCAGAGTTCCTCTGTGGAGATGGGAGAACTTTCCAGAAGGACAACCATCTCTGCAGCACTCCACCAATCAGGTCTTTATGGTATATTGACCAGATAGAATCCACTCCTCAGTAAAAGGCACATGACAACCCGCTTGCAGTTTGCCAAAAGGAACCTAAAGGAGAAACAAGATTCTCTGGTCTGATGAAACCAATATTGAACTCTTTGACCTGAATGCAAAGCATCACATCTGGATGAAACCTGTCACCAACAGTGAAGCATGGTGGCAGGGACTGGGAGACTAGTCAGGATCGAGAGAAAGATGAACGGAGCAAAGTACAGAGAGATCCTTGATGAAAACCTGCTCCAGAGCGTTCAGGACCTCAGACTGAGGTGAAGGTTCACCTTTCAACAGGACAATGACCCTAAGCAAACAGCCAAGACAATGCAGGAGTGGCTTCGGGACAAATCTCTGAATGTCATTTAGTGGCCCAGTCAGAGCCCAGACTTGAACCCGATCCAACATCTCTGGGAGAGACCTGAAAAAAGCTGTGCAGCGACGCTCCCCATCCAATCTGACAGAGCTTGAAGGGATCTGCAGAGAAGAATGGGAGAAACACCCCCAATACAGGTGTACCAAGCTTGTAGCGTCATACCCAAAACAACTCAAGGCTGTAATCACTGCCAAAGGTGCATCAACAAAGTACTGAGTAAAGGGTCTGAATATTAATGGAAATGTGATATTTTAGTGTTTTTTTATTTATAAATTTGCAATAAAAAAATGACAACATTATTTTGCTTTGTCGTTATGGGGTATTGTGTGTGTCCATCTTAGAGTAAGGCTGTAATGTAACATAATGTGTAAAAAGTCAAGGGGTCAGAATACTTTCTGAATGTACTGTATATGATCTATAGTTATTCAATGAAGATTATGTTAAAAAACACTGCGAGAAAAACACAAAAAATACTGTAAATTAAGGGAAATCATGTCTTTAAGGTACGGTGATCATGTCTTTAAGGTACGGTGATCATGTCTTTAAGGTACGGTGATCATGTCTTTAAGGTATGGTGATCATGTCTTTAAGGTACGGTGATCATGTCTTTAAGGTACGGTGATCATGTCTCATGTCTTTAAGGTACGGTGATCATGTCTTTAAGGTACGGTGATCATGTCTTTAAGGTACGGTGATCATGTCTTTAAGGTACGGTGATCATGTCTTTAAGGTACGGTGATCATGTCTTTAAGGTACGGTGATCATGTCTTTAAGGTACGTTGATCATGTCTTTAAGGTACGGTGATCATGTCTCATGTCTTTAAGGTACGGTGATCATGTCTTTAAGGTACGGTGATCATGTCTTTAAGGTATGGTGATCATGTCTTTAAGGTATGGTGATCATGTCTTTAAGGTACGGTGATCATGTCTTTAAGGTATGGTGATCATGTCTTTAAGGTACGGTGATCATGTCTTTAAGGTACGGTGATCATGTCTTTAAGGTACGGTGATCATGTCTTTAAGGTATGGTGATCATGTCTTTAAGGTATGGTAATCATGTCTTTAAGGTACGGTGATCATGTCTTTAAGGTACGGTGATCATGTCTTTAAGGTACGGTGATCATGTCTTTAAGGTACGGTAATCATGTCTTTAAGGTACGGTGATCATGTCTTTAAGGTACGGTGATCATGTCTTAAGGTATGGTGATCATGTCTTTAAGGTACGGTGATCATGTCTTTAAGGTACGGTGATCATGTCTTTAAGGTACGGTGATCATGTCTTTAAGGTACGGTGATCATGTCTCATGTCTTTAAGGTACGGTGATCATGTCTTTAAGGTACGGTGATCATGTCTTTAAGGTACGGTGATCATGTCTCATGTCTTTAAGGTACGGCGATCATGTCTTTAAGGTACGGTGATCATGTCTTAAGGTATGGTGATCATGTCTTTAAGGTATGGTGATCATGTCTTTAAGGTACGGTGATCATGTCTCATGTCTTTAAGGTACGGTGATCATGTCTCATGTCTTTAAGGTACGGTGATCATGTCTTTAAGGTACGGTGATCATGTCTTTAAGGTACGGTGATCATGTCTTAAGGTACGGTGATCATGTCTTTAAGGTACGGTGATCATGTCTTTAAGGTACGGTGATCATGTCTTTAAGGTACGGTGATCATGTCTCCTGTCTTTAAGGTACGGTGATCATGTCTTTAAGGTACGGTGATCATGTCTTTAAGGTACGGTGATCATGTCTCATGTCTTTAAGGTACGGTGATCATGTCTTTAAGGTACGGTGATCATGTCTTTAAGGTACGGTGATCATGTCTTTAAGGTATGGTGATCATGTCTTAAGGTATGGTGATCATGTCTTTAAGGTACGGTGATCATGTCTTTAAGGTACGGTGATCATGTCTTAAGGTATGGTGATCATGTCTTTAAGGTACGGCGATCATGTCTTTAAGGTACGGTGATCATGTCTCATGTCTTTAAGGTACGGTGATCATGTCTTTAAGGTACGGTGATCATGTCTCATGTCTTTAAGGTACGGTGATCATGTCTTTAAGGTACGGTGATCATGTCTTTAAGGTACGGTGATCATGTCTCATGTCTTTAAGGTACGGCGATCATGTCTTTAAGGTACGGTGATCATGTCTTAAGGTATGGTGATCATGTCTTTAAGGTACGGTGATCATGTCTTTAAGGTACGGTGATCATGTCGGTGATCATGTCTTTAAGGTACGGTGATCATGTCTTTAAGGTACGTGACATGTCTTTAAGTGATCATGTCTTTAAGGTACGGTGATCATGTCTTTAAGGTACGGTGATCATGTCTTTAAGGTACGGTGATCATGTCTCATGTCTTTAAGGTACGGTGATCATGTCTTTAAGGTACGGTGATCATGTCTTTAAGGTACGGTGATCATGTCTCATGTCTTTAAGGTACGGTGATCATGTCTTTAAGGTACGGTGATCATGTCTTTAAGGTACGGTGATCATGTCTTTAAGGTACGGTGATCCTGTCTCATGTCTTTAAGGTATGGTGATCATGTCTTTAAGGTACGGTGATCATGTCTTTAAGGTACGGTGATCATGTCTTTAAGGTACGGCGATCATGTCTTTAAGGTACGTGATCATGTCTTTAAGGTACGGTGATCATGTCTTTAAGGTATGGTGATCATGTCTTTAAGGTATGGTGATCATGTCTTTAAGGTACGGTGATCATGTCTTTAAGGTACGGTGATCATGTCTTTAAGGTACGTGATCATGTCTTTAAGGTACGGTGATCATGTCTTTAAGGTATGGTGATCATGTCTTTAAGGTATGGTGATCATGTCTTTAAGGTACGGTGATCATGTCTTTAAGGTACGGTGATCATGTCTTTAAGGTACGGCGATCATGTCTTTAAGGTACGGATCATGTCTTTAAGGTATCATGTCTTTAAGGTACGGTGATCATGTCTTTCATGTCTTTAAGGTACGGCGATCATGTCTTTAAGGTACGGTGATCATGTCTTTAAGGTACGGTGATCATGTCTTTAAGGTACGGCGATCATGTCTTTAAGGTACGGCGATCATGTCTTTAAGGTACGGTGATCATGTCTTTAAGGTACGGCGATCATGTCTTTAAGGTACGGCGATCATGTCTTTAAGGTACGGCGATCATGTCTTTAAGGTACGGTGATCATGTCTTTAAGGTACGGTGATCATGTCTTTAAGGTGATCATGTCTTTAAGGTACGGTGATCATGTCTTTAAGGTACGGTGATCATGTCTTTAAGGTACGGTGATCATGTCTTTAAGGTGATCATGTCTTTAAGGTACGGTGATCATGTCTTTAAGGTACGGTGATCATGTCTTTAAGGTACGGTGATCATGTCTTTTTAAGGTACGGTGATCATGTCTTTAAGGTACGGTGATCATGTCTTTAAGGTACGGTGATCATGTCTTTAAGGTACGGTGATCATGTCTTTAAGGTACGGTGATCATGTCTTTAAGGTACGGTGATCATGTCTTTAAGGTACGGTGACGGTGATCATGTCTTTAAGGTACGGTGATCATGTCTTTAAGGTACGGTGATCATGTCTTTAAGGTACGGTGATCATGTCTTTAAGGTATGGTGATCATGTCTTTAAGGTACGGTAATCATGTCTTTAAGGTACGGTGATCATGTCTTTAAGGTACGGTGATCATGTCTTTAAGGTACGGTAATCATGTCTTTAAGGTACGGCGATCATGTCTTTAAGGTACGGCGATCATGTCTTTAAGGTACGGCGATCATGTCTTTAAGGTACGGCGATCATGTCTTTAAGGTACGGTGATCATGTCTTTAAGGTATCGGTGATCATGTCTTTAAGGTACGGTGATCATGTCTTTAAGGTACGGTGATCATGTCTTTAAGGTACGGTGATCGGTGATCATGTCTTTAAGGTACGGTGATCATGTCTCATGTCTTTAAGGCATGGTGATCATGTCTTTAAGGTATGGTGATCATGTCTTTAAGGTATGGTGATCATGTCTTTAAGGTACGGTAATCATGTCTTTAAGGTACGGTGATCATGTCTTTAAGGTACGGTGATCATGTCTTTAAGGTACGGTGATCATGTCTTTAAGGTACGGTGATCATGTCTTTAAGGTACGGTGATCATGTCTTTAAGGTACGGTGATCATGTCTTTAAGGTACGGTGATCATGTCTTTAAGGTACGGCGATCATGTCTTTAAGGTACGGCGATCATGTCTTTAAGGTACGGCGATCATGTCTTTAAGGTACGGTGATCATGTCTTTAAGGTACGGTGATCATGTCTTTAAGGTACGGTGATCATGTCTTTAAGGTACGGTGATCATGTCTTTAAGGTACGGTGATCATGTCTTTAAGGTACGGTGATCATGTCTTTAAGGTACGGTGATCATGTCTCATGTCTTTAAGGCATGGTGATCATGTCTTTAAGGTATGGTGATCATGTCTTTAAGGTACGGTGATCATGTCTTTAAGGTACGGTGATCATGTCTTTAAGGTACGGTGATCATGTCTTTAAGGTACGGTGATCATGTCTTTAAGGTACGGTAATCATGTCTTTAAGGTACGGTGATCATGTCTTTAAGGTACGGTGATCATGTCTTTAAGGTACGGTAATCATGTCTTTAAGGTACGGCGATCATGTCTTTAAGGTACGGTGATCATGTCTTTAAGGTCACGGTGATCATGTCTTTAAGGTCACGGTGATCATGTCTTTAAGGTACGGTACATGTCTTTAAGGTATGGTGATCATGTGATCATGTCTTTAAGGTACGGTGATCATGTCTTTAAGGTACGGTGATCATGTCTTTAAGGTACGGTGATCATGTCTTTAAGGTACGGTGATCATGTCTTTAAGGTACGGTGATCATGTCTTTAAGGTACGGTGATCATGTCTCATGTCTTTAAGGCATGGTGATCATGTCTTTAAGGTATGGTGATCATGTCTTTAAGGTATGGTGATCATGTCTTTAAGGTACGGTAATCATGTCTTTAAGGTACGGTGATCATGTCTTTAAGGTACGGTGATCATGTCTTTAAGGTACGGTGATCATGTCTTTAAGGTACGGTGATCATGTCTTTAAGGTACGGTGATCATGTCTTTAAGGTACGGTGATCATGTCTTTAAGGTACGGTGATCATGTCTTTAAGGTACGGTGATCATGTCTTTAAGGTACGATCATGTCTTTAAGGTACGGTGATCGGCGATCATGTCTTTAAGGTAGGTACGGCGTCATCATGTCTTTAAGGTACGGTGATCATGTCTTTAAGGTACGGTGATCATGTCTTTAAGGTACATGTGATCATGTCTTTAAGGTACGGTGATCATGTCTTTAAGGTACGGTGATCATGTCTTTAAGGTACGGTGATCATGTCTTTAAGGTACGGTGATCATGTCTCATGTCTTTAAGGCATGGTGATCATGTCTTTAAGGTATGGTGATCATGTCTTTAAGGTATGGTGATCATGTCTTTAAGGTACGGTAATCATGTCTTTAAGGTACGGTAATCATGTCTTTAAGGTACGGTGATCATGTCTTTAAGGTACGGTGATCATGTCTCATGTCTTTAAGGTATGGTGATCATGTCTTTAAGGTACGGTAATCATGTCTTTAAGGTACGGTGATCATGTCTTTAAGGTACGGTAATCATGTCTTTAAGGTACGGTGATCATGTCTTTAAGGTACGGTGATCATGTCTTTAAGGTACGGTAATCATGTCTTTAAGGTACGGCGATCATGTCTTTAAGGTACGGTGATCATGTCTTTAAGGTACGGCGATCATGTCTTTAAGGTACGGTGATCATGTCTTTAAGGTACGGTGATCATGTCTTTAAGGTACGGTGATCATGTCTTTAAGGTACGGTGACGTCTTTAAGGTACGATCATGTCTTTAAGGTACGGTGATCGGTCGATCATGTCTTTAAGGTACATGGTGATCATGTCTTTAAGGTACGGTGATCATGTCTTTAAGGTACGGTGATCATGTCTTTAAGGTACGGTGATCATGTCTTTAAGGTACGGTGATCATGTCTTTAAGGTACGGTGATCATGTCTTTAAGGTACGGTGATCATGTCTCATGTCTTTAAGGCATGGTGATCATGTCTTTAAGGTATGGTGATCATGTCTTTAAGGTATGGTGATCATGTCTTTAAGGTATGGTAATCATGTCTTTTTAAGGTACGGTGATCATGTCTTTAAGGTACGGTGATCATGTCTTTAAGGTACGGTGATCATGTCTTTAAGGTACGGTGATCATGTCTTTAAGTACGGTGATCATGTCTTTAAGGTACGGTGATCATGTCTTTAAGGTACGGTGATCATGTCTTTAAGGTACGGTCGATCATGTCTTTAAGGTACGGTGATCATGTCTTTAAGGTACATGTCTTTTTAAGGTACATGGTGATCATGTCTTTAAGGTACGGTGATCATGTCTTTAAGGTATCATGTCTTTAAGGTACGTGATCATGTCTTTAAGGTACGGTGATCATGTCTTTAAGGTGATCATGTCTTTAAGGTACGGTGATCATGTCTTTAAGGTACGGTGATCATGTCTCATGTCTTTAAGGCATGGTGATCATGTCTTTAAGGTATGGTGATCATGTCTTTAAGGTATGGTGATCATGTCTTTAAGGTATGGTAATCATGTCTTTAAGGTACGGTGATCATGTCTTTAAGGTACGGTGATCATGTCTTTAAGGTACGGTGATCATGTCTTTAAGGTATGGTGATCATGTCTTTAAGTGATCATGTCTTTAAGGTACGGTGATCATGTCTTTAAGGTACGGTGAAGGTACGGTGATCATGTCTTTAAGGTACGGTGATCATGTCTTTAAGGTACGGTGATCATGTCTTTAAGGTACGGTGATCATGTCTTTAAGGTACGGTGATCATGTCTTTAAGGTACGGTGATCATGTCTTTAAGGTACGGTGATCATGTCTTTAAGGTACGGTGATCATGTCTTTAAGGTACGGTGATCATGTCTTTAAGGTACGGTGATCATGTCTTTAAGGTACGGTGATCATGTCTTTAAGGTACGGTGATCATGTCTCATGTCTTTAAGGCATGGTGATCATGTCTTTAAGGTATGGTGATCATGTCTTTAAGGTATGGTGATCATGTCTTTAAGGTATGGTAATCATGTCTTTAAGGTACGGTGATCATGTCTTTAAGGTACGGTGATCATGTCTTTAAGGTACGGTGATCATGTCTTTAAGGTACGGTGATCATGTCTTTAAGGTACGGTGATCATGTCTTTAAGGTACGGTGATCATGTCTTTAAGGTACGGTGATCATGTCTTTAAGGTACGGCGATCATGTCTTTAAGGTACGGCGATCATGTCTTTAAGGTACGGCGATCATGTCTTTAAGGTACGGTGATCATGTCTTTAAGGTACGGTGATCATGTCTTTAAGGTACGGTGATCATGTCTTTAAGGTACGGTGATCATGTCTTTAAGGTACGGTGATCATGTCTTTAAGGTACGGTGATCATGTCTTTAAGGTACGGTGATCATGTCTCATGTCTTTAAGGCATGGTGATCATGTCTTTAAGGTATGGTGATCATGTCTTTAAGGTATGGTGATCATGTCTTTAAGGTATGGTAATCATGTCTTTAAGGTACGGTGATCATGTCTTTAAGGTACGGTGATCATGTCTTTAAGGTACGGTGATCATGTCTTTAAGGTACGGTGATCATGTCTTTAAGGTACGGTGATCATGTCTTTAAGGTACGGTGATCATGTATTTAAGGTACGGTGATCATGTCTTTAAGGTACGGTGATCATGTCTTTAAGGTACGGTGATCATGTCTCATGTCTTTAAGGCATGGTGATCATGTCTTTAAGGTATGGTGATCATGTCTTTAAGGTATGGTGATCATGTCTTTAAGGTACAGTGATCATGTCTTTAAGGTACGGTGATCATATCTTTAAGGTATGGTGATCATGTCTTTAAGGTATGGTGATCATGTCTTTAAGGTACGGTAATCATGTCTTTAAGGTACGGTGATCATGTCTTTAAGGTACGGTGATCATGTCTTTAAGGTACGGTAATCATGTCTTTAAGGTACGGCGATCATGTCTTTAAGGTACGGTGATCATGTCTTTATGTCTTTAAGGTACGGTGATCATGTCTTTAAGGTACGGTGATCATGTCTTTAAGGTACGGTGATCATGTCTTTAAGGTACGGTGATCATGTCTTTAAGGTACGGTGATCATGTCTTTAAGGTACGGTGATCATGTCTTTAAGGTACGGTGATCATGTCTTTAAGGTACGGTGATCATGTCTTTAAGGTACGGTGATCATGTCTTTAAGGTACGGTGATCATGTCTTTAAGGTACGGTGATCATGTCTTTAAGGTACGGTGATCATGTCTTTAAGGTACGGTGATCATGTCTCATGTCTTTAAGGCATGGTGATCATGTCTTTAAGGTATGGTGATCATGTCTTTAAGGTATGGTGATCATGTCTTTAAGGTATGGTAATCATGTCTTTAAGGTACGGTGATCATGTCTTTAAGGTACGGTGATCATGTCTTTAAGGTACAGTGATCATGTCTTTAAGGTACGGTGATCATGTCTTTAAGGTACGGTGATCATGTCTTTAAGGTACGGTGATGCGGTGATCATGTCTTTAAGGTACGGTGATCATGTCTTTAAGGTACGGTGATCATGTCTTTAAGTGATCATGTCTTTAAGGTACGGTGATCATGTCTTTAAGGTACGGTGATCATGTCTTTAAGGTACGGTGATCATGTCTTTCATGTCTTTAAGGTACGGTGATCATGTCTTTAAGGTACGGTGATCATGTCTTTAAGGTACGGTGATCATGTCTTTATCATGTCTCATGTCTTTAAGGCATGGTGATCATGTCTTTAAGGTATGGTGATCATGTCTTTAAGGTATGGTGATCATGTCTTTAAGGTATGGTAATCATGTCTTTAAGGTACGTGATCATGTCTTTAAGGTACGGTGATCATGTCTTTAAGGTACGGTGATCATGTCTTTAAGGTACGGTGATCATGTCTTTAAGGTACGGTGATCATGTCTTTAAGGTACGGTGATCATGTCTTTAAGGTACGATCATGTGATCATGTCTTTCTTTAAGGTACGGTGATCATGTCTTTAAGGTACGGTGATCATGTCTTTAAGGTACGGTGATCATGGTGATCATGTCTTTAAGGTACGGTGATCATGTCTTTAAGGTACATGTCTTTAAGTGATCATGTCTTTAAGGTACGGTGATCATGTCTTTAAGGTACGGTGATCATGTCTTTAAGGTACGGTGATCATGTCTTTAAGGTACGGTGATCATGTCTTTAAGGTACGGTGATCATGTCTCATGTCTTTAAGGCATGGTGATCATGTCTTTAAGGTATGGTGATCATGTCTTTAAGGTATAAGGTTTTAAGGTAATCATGTCTTTAAGGTACGGTGATCATGTCTTTAAGGTACGGTGATCATGTCTTTAAGTCTTTAAGATACGGTGATCATGTCTTTAAGGTACGGTACGGTGATCATGTCTTTAAGGTACGGTGATCATGTCTTTAAGGTACGGTGATCATGTCTTTAAGGTACGGTGATCATGTCTTTAAGGTACGGCGATCATGTCTTTAAGGTACGGTGATCATGTCTTTAAGGTACGGTGATCATGTCTTTAAGGTACGGTGATCATGTCTTTAAGGTACGGTGATCATGTCTTTAAGGTACGGTGATCATGTCTTTAAGGTACGGTGATCATGTCTTTAAGGTACGGTGATCATGTCTTTAAGGTACGGTGATCATGTCTTTAAGGTACGGTGATCATGTCTCATGTCTTTAAGGCATGGTGATCATGTCTTTAAGGTATGGTGATCATGTCTTTAAGGTATGGTGATCATGTCTTTAAGGTATGGTAATCATGTCTTTAAGGTACGGTGATCATGTCTTTAAGGTACGGTGATCATGTCTTTAAGGTACGGTGATCATGTCTTTAAGGTACGGTGATCATGTCTTTAAGGTACGGTGATCATGTCTTTAAGGTACGGTGATCATGTCTCATGTCTTTAAGGCATGGTGATCATGTCTTTAAGGTATGGTGATCATGTCTTTAAGGTATGGTGATCATGTCTTTAAGGTACAGTGATCATGTCTTTAAGGTACGGTGATCATATCTTTAAGGTACGGTGATCATGTCTTTAAGGTACGGTGATCATGTCTTTAAGGTACGGTAATCATGTCTTTAAGGTACGGTGATCATGTCTTTAAGGTACGGTGATCATGTCTTTAAGGTACGGTGATCATGTCTCATGTCTTTAAGGTACGGTAATCATGTCTTTAAGGTACGGTGATCATGTCTTTAAGGTACGGTGATCATGTCTTTAAGGTACGGTGATCATGTCTTTAAGGTACGGTGATCATGTCTTTAAGGTACGGTGATCATGTCTTTAAGGTACGGTGATCATGTCTTTAAGGTACGGTGATCATGTCTTTAAGGTACGGTGATCATGTCTTTAAGGTACGGTGATCATGTCTTTAAGGTACGGTGATCATGTCTTTAAGGTACGGTGATCATGTCTTTAAGGTACGGTGATCATGTCTTTAAGGTGCGGTGATCATGTCTTTAAGGTACGGTGATCATGTCTCATGTCTTTAAGGCATGGTGATCATGTCTTTAAGGTATGGTGATCATGTCTTTAAGGTATGGTGATCATGTCTTTAAGGTACAGTGATCATGTCTTTAAGGTACGGTGATCATATCTTTAAGGTACGGTGATCATGTCTTTAAGGTACGGTGATCATGTCTTTAAGGTACGGTAATCATGTCTTTAAGGTACGGTGATCATGTCTTTAAGGTACGGTGATCATGTCTTTAAGGTACGGTGATCATGTCTCATGTCTTTAAGGTACGGTAATCATGTCTTTAAGGTACGGTGATCATGTCTTTAAGGTACGGTGATCATGTCTTTAAGGTACGGTGATCATGTCTTTAAGGTACGGTGATCATGTCTTTAAGGCGGTGATCATGTCTTTAAGGTACGGTGATCATGTCTTTAAGGTACGGTGATCATGTCTTTAAGGTACGGTGATCATGTCTTTAAGGTACGGTGATCATGTCTTTAAGTACGGTGATCATGTCTTTAAGGTACGGGTGATCATGTCTTTAAGAGGTACGGTGATCATGTCTTTAAGGTACGGTGATCATGTCTCATGTCTTAAGGTACGGTGATCATGTCTTTAAGGTATGGTGATCATGTCTTTAAGGTATGGTGATCATGTCTTTAAGGTACGGTGATCATGTCTTTAAGGTACGTGATCATGTCTTTAAGGTACGGTGATCATGTCTTTAAGGTACGTGATCATGTCTTTAAGGTACGGTGATCATGTCTTTAAGGTACGGTGATCATGTCTTTAAGGTACGGTGATCATGTCTTTAAGGTACGGTGATCATGTCTTTAAGGTACGGTGATCATGTCTCATGTCTTAAGGTACGGTGATCATGTCTTTAAGGTATGGTGATCATGTCTTTAAGGTATGGTGATCATGTTTTAAGGTATGGTGATCATGTCTTTAAGGTACGGTGATCATGTCTTTAAGGTACGGTGATCATGTCTTTAAGGTACGGTGATCATGTCTTTAAGGTACGGTGATCATGTCTTTAAGGTATGGTGATCATGTCTTTAAGGTATGGTGATCATGTTTTAAGGTATGGTGATCATGTCTTTAAGGTACGGTGATCATGTCTTTAAGGTACGGTGATCATGTCTTTAAGGTACGGTGATCATGTCTCATGTCTTAAGGTACGGTGATCATGTCTTTAAGGTATGGTGATCATGTCTTTAAGGTATGGTGATCATGTTTTAAGGTATGGTGATCATGTCTTTAAGGTACGGTGATCATGTCTTTAAGGTACGGTGATCATGTCTTTAAGGTACGGCGATCATGTCTCATGTCTTTAAGATATGGCGATCATGTGTTTAAGGTACGTGATCATGTCTCATGTCTTTAAGGTACGGTGATCATGTCTTTAAGGTACGGCGATCATGTCTTTAAGGTACGGTGATCATGTCTTTAAGGTACGGTGATCATGTCTTTAAGGTACGGTAATCATGTCTTAAGGTATGGTGATCATGTCTTTAAGGTATGGTGATCATGTCTTTAAGGTATGGTGATCATGTCTTTAATGTACGTTGATCATGTCTTTAAGGTACGGTGATCATGTCTTTAAGGTACGGTGATCATGTCTTTAAGGTACGGTAATCATGTCTCATGTCTTTAAGATATGGCGATCATGTGTTTAAGGTACGTGATCATGTCTCATGTCTTTAAGGTACGGTGATCATGTCTTTAAGGTACGGCGATCATGTCTTTAAGGTACGGTGATCATGTCTTTAAGGTACGGTGATCATGTCTTTAAGGTACGGTAATCATGTCTCATGTCTTTAAGATATGGCGATCATGTGTTTAAGGTACGTGATCATGTCTCATGTCTTTAAGGTACGGTGATCATGTCTTTAAGGTACGGCGATCATGTCTTTAAGGTACGTGATCATGTCTCATGTCTTTAAGGTACGGTGATCATGTCTTTAAGGTACGGTGATCATGTCTTTAAGGTACGGTGATCATGTCTCATGTCTTTAAGGTACGGTGATCATGTCTTTAAGGTACGGTGATCATGTCTTTAAGGTACGGTGATCATGTCTCATGTCTTTAAGGTACGTTGATCATGTCTTTAAGATGATCATGTCTTTAAGGTACGGTGATCATGTCTTTAAGGTACGGTGATCATGTCTTTAAGGTACGGTGATCATGTCATGTCTTTAAGGTACGGTGATCATGTCTTTAAGGTACGGTGATCATGTCTTTAGGTGCATCATGTCTTTAACGGTGATCATGTCTTTAAGGTGATCATGTCTCATGTCTTTAAGGTATGGTGATCATGTCTCATGGGTGATCATGTCTTTAAGGTACGGTGATTCTTTAAGGTATGGTGATCATGTTTTAAGGTATGTGATCATGTCTTT